>NC_069500.1:17418585-17593585 GCF_027579735.1 Bombina bombina
CCTAGTCCTTTGTGTTTTGTAAATTTTAAATACCCCATATAATGATTATTTTAAACATATACTAATTAATTGCATTAATAAATAACAATATCAATCGTAGATGGGGCAGTATCATATCCTTTTTCTGATTCTTCCAATACCAAGCACCATTATATTATATCAAAATAATTACACTGTTAATTATCCTGAAATTAATGGAATTTATACATCTGTTATATATATATATTCATACAAATACAGCATGTTTCACATTTCTAACAAATTCTGAATGCATGAATCTTGTCTATGGTCCATCTGAAATAAAAATAAGTGTTATTAATCATTTCTTTTTAGGTCCACAAATATCTATATTCATATTCTTAAAAACATAGAGGCTAAGAAATGTTATGCTTTCAAAATATATATATATATATATATATATATATATATATATATATATATATATATATATATATATATATATACAGGGGGTGCAGAATTATTAGGCAAGTTGTATTTTTGAGGATTAATTTTATTATTGAACAACCATGTTCTCAATGAACCCAAAAAACTCATTAATATCAAAGCTGAATAGTTTTGGAAGTAGTTTTTAGTTTGTTTTTAGTTATAACTATTTTAGGGGGATATCTGTGTGTGCAGGTGACTATTACTGTGCATAATTATTAGGCAACTTAACAAAAACAAATATATACCCATTTCAATTATTTATTTTTTACCAGTGAAACCAATATAACATCTCAACATTCACAAATATACATTTCTGACATTCAAAAACAAATCAGTGACCAATATAGCCACCTTTCTTTGCAAGGACACTCAAAAGCCTGCCATCCATGGATTCTGTCAGTGTTTTGATCTGTTCACCATCAACATTGCGTGCAGCAGCAACCACAGCCTCCCAGACACTGTTCAGAGAGGTGTATTGTTTTCCCTCCTTGTAAATCTCACATTTGATGATGGACCACAGGTTCTCAATGGGGTTCAGATCAGGTGAACAAGGAGGCCATGTCATTAGATTTTCTTCTTTTATACCCTTTCTTGCCAGCCACGCTGTGGAGTACTTGGACGCGTGTGATGGAGCATTGTCCTGCATGAAAATCATGTTTTTCTTGAAGGATGCAGACTTCTTCCTGTACCATTGCTTGAAGAAGGTGTCTTCCAGAAACTGGCAGTAGGACTGGGAGTTGAGCTTGACTCCATCCTCAACCCGAAAAGGCCCCACAAGCTCATCTTTGATGATACCAGCCCAAACCAGTACTCCACCTCCACCTTGCTGGCGTCTGAGTCGGACTGGAGCTCTCTGCCCTTTACCAATCCAGCCACGGGCCCATCCATCTGGCCCATAAAGACTCACTCTCATTTCATCAGTCCATAAAACCTTAGAAAAATCAGTCTTTAGATATTTCTTGGCCCAGTCTTGACGTTTCAGCTTGTGTGTCTTGTTCAGTGGTGGTCGTCTTTCAGACTTTTTTACCTTGGCCATGTCTCTGAGTATTGCACACCTTGTGCTTTTGGGCACTCCAGTGATGTTGCAGCTCTGAAATATGGCCAAACTGGTGGCAAGTGGCATCTTGGCAGCTGCACGCTTGACTTTTCTCAGTTCATGGGCAGTTATTTTGCGCCTTGGTTTTTCCACACGCTTCTTGCGACCCTGTTGACTATTTTGAATGAAACACTTGATTGTTCGATGATCACGCTTCAGAAGCTTTGCAATTTTAAGAGTGCTGCATCCCTCTGCAAGATATCTCACTATTTTTGACTTTTCTGAGCCTGTCAAGTCCTTCTTTTGACCCATTTTGCCAAAGGAAAGGAAGTTGCCTAATAATTATGCACACCTGATATAGGGTGTTGATGTCATTAGACCACACCCCTTCTCATTACAGAGATGCACATCACCTAATATGCTTAATTGGTAGTAGGCTTTCGAGCCTATACAGCTTGGAGTAAGACAACATGCATAAAGAGGATGATGTGGTCAAAATACTCATTTGCCTAATAATTCTGCACACAGTGTGTATATATATATATATATATATATATATATATATATATATATATATATACCAATACCGTCCTTTAATCACAGGATATACCCTCCCAAGGTCGTCTGCCTGGGTGCAGTGATGTTTTAAATAACTCCAGTACAAATAACAGCACTCTCAGGTCTTTCGTTAAAGTGAGAACAGCAAAAGTCTCTTTTTTTTTTTTATTGAAACGTTTTCAAGGAGCTTGTCCCCGTCATCAGCATAACAAACATGTGAAACACAACTTATATTTATGTTAACATACCAACAATATTAATGACAAAAACCTGTGTACCTCTTAGTGCCCCAGAATAAACCGCCAAACACTCGTGATTGGAACGCACTGTGCGTTCCAGTGGTTTGCAGCCGGAAGTGTCTCATGTCACATGACTACCGGTTTATGATTTTTTTTTATATACATTCTCCGTGTAAATTATAATTAGTGATTCTCAGATCTTAATCTGATATGTGAGCTATGTGTAATAAATTGTTCTTGTATCCCTGTGACCTTCTTCAGGTGTTGTAATAAGCCTACTTTTCAACGTTTCTTTTGTATACCTCACACCCTACGTTTTTGCTATAGGCTTATTACGAAAATGTGAATGCTTTATCTCTGCAATGCCCAATCTTTTTGTATTCTACTTGGTGTATTTGTGTCTGTATGTGGGTACCTGTTCTATGTACATTGTTATGGTCTTCTGTGTGAGCACTTATTCCTGCCTTTTTTCCTTGGACCATTTGTTTATCTGGGTTGCCTTGGTTACCCTGTGTATATATATATATATATATATATATATATATATATATATATATATATATATATATATATATATATATATATATATATATATATATATATATATATATATATATATACACATTCATTTCTATGCAGTGTTCAAAATTATACAAAAATCCAGCAGATTATACATTGTTATATATTTATTCATCCAGATATCTCATTAAATCAGTTGTTCTTATAATTTTCATTAGATTTCTGGAAATCAGAGAGAATAAAAAAAATGTTTTTATCTCCAAAGTCCCTGGTTCAGTGTTATCCTCCCCCAGACGTGATGTCTGCATTACGTATATATTTAAGTGTCAGAGTTACATAGCAGGGGTTACTTAGCAAGTATATGCTAATCACTATGCAGTCAAAATGTTACTTGCTTATCAGTTTATAAACCCAGAATGTTGTCTCCACACACTCCTTGTTTGCTACCCCCTGCAAGGCTTATGGGCTTCAAAAGTTATGTTATCTTTTAATTAGGACAAACATGTCTTCACCCAGCCAAAACCATCTGGCAGGGGGGTTGGGATTTACAGTGGAATAGAATTGTTGTCAATAGCCTCATATTTAATTAATTCTGTGGTCTCATCACCAACTATATACAGTATATGAAAACTATATATATATATATATATATATATCATATATAATTTTCATTTATAATATTCATATACTCTTACATAAATCCCCCTTCACACTTCAAATAGATGTAGGACACATGTATTTGAATTGGCTTAAAGTCTGTGGTACTTGGTGAGTGTGTTGACCGTACACATCATAGACAGTCTTCTATGTAGAAATTCCATCATTTTTGAGCCTTATGTTCATCAGTTAGGCATCTTTAAACTACAATATTTCTTTAGTGTATTTGGGGATATGACACTTCATTCTCCCTCTATGACTTGTAGTTGGGACTTAGGATGACAAACTCGCAATTGATTAATATGGACCCATTTATCTATGAAACTTTCATTTTTGGGGATCCTTATTTTATAGGCTACTGGAGATATTTTGTCAGTAATGACAAAAGGACCTTTCCATGATGGAAGAAATTTCTTCTCCCTAACCTGATCTCTTCCAAAGTTATAAAGATAAACTTTATCATTTATTTCATATTCCTTTTTGGATGTTTTGAGATCATAATAGGTTTTAGTGGCAGTTGCGGCTTTCTCTAAGTTCCTTTGAGCAAATGCAAAGGCATATTGCAGGTGCTTTCTTAGGTTCTCCACATATTGATGTGTTTTGGCAGCGTTTATCAACTTTTGGTCTGATGTACGGTACAGCAGATGATGAGGTAGAACCATTCTCCTACCAGTCATCAGTTCAAAAGGTGACATCTTGGTAGCACTACTTGGAGTTGCTCTTAATGCCATTAAGACAAGAGGTAGTTTTACATCCCAGTCTTTACCCGTTTAACAATGGACTGGTTGTAACGCTCTACACCACCACTTGAGGCATCTCTATAAGCAATATGGAGCTTTCTTTTTACCCCTAGTATTTTCCACATTTTGGTCATCACTCCGCTAGTGAAGTGGGTTCCCCGATCTGATTCGATTCTTTGGGGTAAATCGAATCTGGAAAACACGTGGTTGATGAGCAATGCTGCGCATGTTTCAGAACTATTGTTAGGTGCACTGATGCACTCTACCCATTTAGTGAACAGGCATGTCACGGTTAACATGTATTTGTTATCTCTTGATGACCTTGTTACTGGACCAATAAAATCAATTTGTATATCTGACCATGGCATTTCCATCCCCCTTTTCTGCAATGGGGCTCTATGCGTTGGTGCAGTGGGTTGGAACTGTGGACAGATTAAACACCCTTGCCAGTAGGTTTGAACATCTTTCAACATGTGTGGCCAAAAAAATAAATCACGCAATATTTCATACGTGAGTTTGGCACCACGATGACCAGATGTGGGAGCATCATTGGCATGTTGAAGCATTAGACCCCTGAACTTGGTGGGTACTACCCATTGCTGGATGCCAGTCTTGGAGGTTCTAATTAACAAACCATCCTGTAACTTGAATTGTGTTCTGGATTTCATTAAGATTGCATTTCATTAAGATAGCATTTGCCAATACAATCATCTTTTGATATGGGGTTATTTTCAGGATCTGCTATGTGTTTATAGAAGATGCCTACAATGGGGTCTTCTTTTTGACTAGTGATCAGGTCAGGTCCTCCTCACTAGGGGAATCCTGACTCCATTGTTAGGCTCACTCTGTTGTTTTGCCTGGTTTCTGGTAATGGCTTCTACCTGAATTGCACCCATTAAGTGGTCAATATTATTATTATTATCGGTTATTTGTAGAGCGCCAACAGATTCTGCAGCGCTAATATTAAGGAGTTCTCCAGTTATGGCTCCTTGTTTGGCTAATGAATGCGCAAGATCATTGAATTCCTTATCAGGACCTAGAACTCTGGAATGACCCTTGGTCTTTTTCCAGTGTATGGTTAAATCAATCTCGCAGAACAACTTGCCATGCTTGACTGGTTTGTTATTGCTTTTCTGCATGACATTTATTTTCCAAGTTGGCAGGTATTCAACAAAACTGTCAGGCAAATAATTTGAGTCAGTTATGATCACAAATTCATGAATACCATGTTCAATAGCCATTTCAATGGTTTTTAGAACAGCAGTGAGTTCTGCAACTTGACTGGATCTTGGTCCAATGTTTAAACCTATAGATATATGTGAGAATCCATTTACCCAAGTTATGCCAATGCCAGTGACTAATCTGGGTTCGTTATCAATAGTGGCATGGTAAGAACAACCATCAACGTATACCCAAGGTAATGTTTGACAATGGTCCTCATTGTACATTTTATATGGGGAAAGCAATTGTTCCTCCAGGAAATCATCTTCTGCCAATTCTTCCCCAGGATCCTTAGCAGTACAGTCGTGGAGCTCAGCTATCCCCTGTGTGACTGGATTATTTTTATTCTGCTTGTAGCGAATTTCTAAAGGCCAGCCTTGTAAGGAAAGAGTCCACGCTGTTATGCGGCTATTTGACAAATTCTCATCTCTTATTCTCTCACTTTGCAAATATAGCAAAGGCTGGTGGGCCGTTTCTACAATAATTTTCTCACCCTGTACATAGCTGCGGAAATTTTGTAGAGCCCATACAGTAGCTAAGAGGGCTTTTTCGCAATCGCTAAATTTTATTTCTACTGGGGATAGAGTTTTGCTCGCATAAGCAATGGCTTTGCTTAAATTATCATGCTTTTGGTATAAAACAGCACTCATGCTTACATCTGTGTACCCTGTTTCTAAGTACAAAGGTTTACCTCCTTCAGGGTATGCTAAGCAAGGTGCTTGTGTGAGTTTTCTCTTCAGCTCTTTGATGGCTGTCTCTTGAGACTCACTCCAGTGCCATTTCACATCCTTCTTTAGAAGAAGTAGTAGTGGTTTAGCTAACTCTGCATAATTATCAATGAATTTGTGAGAATAATTTGCCATAAACAGGAATGATCTCAATTCCTTTAAGTTAGTTGGATTTTTAGAATTTACTATAGCTTCCACCTTTTTCTTCTGAGGATTTAGCCCTTCAGAAGTAACTTCATGTCCCAAGAAATTTACACGAGTGCGGCACCATTGAGCTTTTTGTAGGGATAATTTGACACCTGCCCTTTTAAGTTGGCTGAGGATGTGTTTAAGCTCTGTGATGTGTTTTTAAAAGTCTGTGCTTTTGATTAGAACATCATCAACATAAGATAAGGTCCCCCTTTCCAGTGCATCAGGCATAGCCTTATGCATGAATACAGCAAATTCATGTCCAGAATCTATGTATCCAAAATGGAGTCTCTGAAATGCATATTGGACCTTTTGGAATGAGAATGCCAGCTTATACTGGTCCTTCTCGTTTACTTTTATTTTCCAATATCCCTGTGCACAATCAATGGCAGTGAATATTTTGGATCCATGCATCTGTGCTAGGCATTGGTCAATGAATGGTACAGGCAAGCCAGACATGTACACTTGTTTGTTTAGCTGTCTTAAATCAGCATACAAATGCCATTGTCCATTGGGCTTAAGAACACCTAGCATAGGATTGTTGTAAGAGCTGTGCACCTGTCTGATAATACCTCTTTCTTCCAAGTTCCTTATGATTTCTGCAAGAGAATCATATGAGGCTAAAGGAAGTCTGTATTGTTTAACAAAGACAGGTGGTGCATTGGGATCTGTTTGTATTCTTTCAATGTGCAAGTCTGTAGTACCACAGTCATGAGAATCCCTAGCAAAAATATCCTTGTACTCCATCAGGAGTTCTCGCAGCTGTTGGCGTTCATTATCGCTGGAACAGCCATTAGCTAAGGATATGTGTTCTTCGACTATTTGCTGAAATCCTGTAAAGATTTCAGGATGTCCTATTTCATAGGCTTCTTCCAATCTAGAGGTGAGATCCCTTGATTATAATTTACATTGCCCCCATGACTCTGGGTATTAGAGTAATCTTGCTGTTTGATCGGCTGATCGAATACTAGAGAGGCTTCTTCAATTTTACAGATGTTATTCCTGAAATGAATCTCCACAGTATCTGGTTTCTCTTTCACCACGTGACAGTTATGTCGGGGGCATAGGTCTTCTAACTTGTGACCAAATTACATTATTTATACAATCAATTATGGTGTTTAATCGCTTCAGGAGATCACTACCAATAATGAAACGATCAGTTGGCAGATCCACTACAATGACAGGGTGTTTTATGACCCTGTTCCCTAGTTTATATTTTAACCAGACCATACCGTAGACTTTTTGAGAGTCACCCCCAACGCCTATTAGAGAACTGTCAAATTCTTTTATTTTAGGTTTGTGGGGTGTTAGCTCGTTTAGTAGTACCTGTGGGATAAGATAGTTGCCTGAGACTCAGTATCAATTAATCCCATGATGGGGTTGGAGACTGAATCTTGCAGCTCAGCTAATACATAATATCTACCTGCAGTTTCTACCATTTCACACATAAAATTGGCGTGATTGTACACCTGTGGGCTTCACCACGTGTTACCTGAATCCGCCATGTTTTCTGATGCAGAAGAAACTTCATACCTACCGGTCCCCTCTATGACAGGGTCGGCTGGATTCTTGTGTACTGCATCTGTGGAAATAAGGTTAAGAGAACACTGCAAAAGAAAAATTGTGTTAATGCTTTCAGGCCGAGGTTGCTCGTCATCACAGCTAAATTGTCCGTTTCTGGTCTGTGGGGAGAGAACATGATTAGTACCATTTTTGACATTTATCATTTTATTTTGTATATCTCTCCCCTCCCTTTCAGGTGATACTGCAGTGTCTATGACTGTGCCTGTGGCCCACTGCTGGCCACTGGCTGTACCCCTAAAAAAGTATTGTTCGGTTGCTGAGCTGTAAGTTTTTGACTCATATTAGCAACTTGTTCGCTCAACTGAATTAGCTGGGTACTAAGCTGATCTACTTGATTGTGCAAGTTACCTCTACTCCTGGGCCTACCTCTTGATGCCCCATGATGATTCCTGGACCATTGGTTCCCATCAGAAACCCTGGGGTTCAATATGTTCAGTATTAGTATTTTGGGGAGCACTATTTACTTGGGGTGTCTGGTTACCCTGAGAATATCTTCGCCATCTATTGTATCTACCCTGGCGGGGATACCAACTATTTTGTAGGTATTCTCTTTGGGAGTAATTATTCGCCTGAGTATGTCCCCCACTTTGATTATAGTCTCTCTGCGCCTCAGCCCGTGTTGGGGGAGGGGTAGAGTTAACCCTCTGTGGAGATGGCCCGTTTCCATGAGTTACCTCCACATAGGTTTTCTTTTTAGACTCCAAATTTAGGGGGCTAGGTGACACACTAGTTTCAGCCACTATTTTAGGATTGGGCTTTCTCTCCCTTGTATCCCCCTGTTCATCGGATTGCTGAATAGAGTATAACTTTGTACTCTCGTTGATCAGCCATTCCAATGAGTAGTTCTCATCAAAATCTCTAGCTAATTTAATTTGATGGGTGCGGGCAGTGCTTCAAAAAATAGATTCACAAACTCTGAGCATTCAAATATGGGATTATCTTCAGCCATACTGTACGCACTTTTCAGTATAGAAAGGAACTTGATGGGGCTTTGAGTTGCACTACATTTTAAACCATATACAGCTATTCTCGCTGCAGTTTTAGTGTGATGTTGCCTGAATTCCTTTCTGCACTGTCGTTTCGTTTCACTCCAGGAATGAATATTCATATTGTTTAGTGAGGCAAAGAATTTGTGATGTTTACCTTCAAATACCCAGGGTAGAAATTCATTTTTTAATTGCTCACTTGTGACACTCATTATAGATAAAGCATTTTCAAAGGCCTCTAAGTGGTCAATTATGGAAATGCCCCCCCCCCTTTGGAAAATGGGCGCACTGCATTCTTTAGGAATTTAATTAATGTGGGGGTGTCATACACTTTATTTAGTACATTACTGGATTTCACTGGGAACTTATTGTTTGAGTTAGGGTGGCTTTCATCTGTCCTATCTGTACTGTGCTGAAATCTTAACCGTGTATCTCTATATGGGCTGTCTGAGAAGCTAGCCCCCCTTTCTGACACGTTATAGTGACTGCCCTCTTCATCTGAGGCATAATAATCTTCTGGTCCCCCAGAGTTAGGTAATTGCCTAGGGGAAAAAGTTACCTCTGGGCCTGAATTAGGGCTATAATTTGGGTATTTTTGTCAATCCTCCCGCCTGGTATCTTGAAACTCATTTCTTCCCCAGTCCTTATTTGAGTTAAACATTTCAGCACTAGTGTTATTACTTAAAGTTTCCTTATTACTGCTGATTTGTCTCTTTAATTTATTTATTGCCTGTTCATATCCTTTTTCAGCCTCACAATATCTAGCTTTTAAAGTTTTATTTTCATCTTGGCATTTTTTATATTCTTCTTCGAAAGCTTTAAATTCAGCCACTAATTTCTGATTATATTTATTTAAGTCAGAAACCTTTTTATTAGCTTCTAGAACCTCTACTTTTCCATGAATAAAGGCTTCTTCATATTCTCGTAATTAATCATTTTCATCCCTTAGCCGTCCTAATTGTCTGTCTTGTCCTGCCATTTGGTTAGACATCTCACAGCTCATATACATTAGGATCAGCCAAGTTTTGAAAATGAATTCATCACACCCTCTAAATTCCGTGCATTCATTAAGTTGCAGTAACATTTGGTATAATTCCCCATCTTCAAACCACATATCTCTAACTAAATCTTTGACCTTAGCTTTATACCCCTTAATATACATAGAGACATCATCCCCAACATCAAGTCTAGTCATGATGTGGTTCATGGCTTCTAATTTGAGAGTTTTTCCTGAACCATTTCATGGATAGAGGATCTTGGGGAGGGCACAATTTCATCATGTACAGAAATGCTAGCATTACTTTTAGCTGAAGACATTGTTATTTTAGTGTTGTACTTAATAAGATAGAAATGCTAATACAATTTTGACCAATAGGAGATAGGAAAAAAAATTATATTTTCAAAACATCAATATTAACTTTGAAATATGAAAAATTTATATTGTTGATTCATTTTGAAATATGAAAAATGTATATTTTTATGAATTTTGAAATATGAAAAATTAATATCTTTATGGATTTTGAAATATGAAAAATTTATATTTTTGATTAATTTTTAAATATGAAAATTAATATTTTGATTAAATATTCCAAAAATTAATTTTTAATAATATTTCAAAATATTAATATTAATCTTGAACATGAAAATCAATATTTCAATTTTCAAAAAAAAAAACCTATATCTTCCAAATATTAATTTCGAAATATAAAATTCCTTTCTCTCATTTATAATTATTTCTATTTACTACAAATATATTATATCTATCTGATAAATATTTATAATATCTCATGCAATTACTCCATATAATATGTCAATATATTTATAAGAATCTTAGCAGTACTCTCCAAATAATATGTGAGTATATGGCAGGGTTATAACTGAATATATTTAACAATCTTTCTTTAAACTAAACCCACAATCAAATATGCATATACTAAGACAATAAGATTAATATAAATACCTGAATTCTTTATTATTAGTAAATATCTATGAACATATTGAAATATATTTGTAGGGACCAGAATTTGAATCAATATTATACGCGTTTAAAAACTATTAAAATATGCTATGCAGAGTTCATGCAAGTTTACCTTATTCATAATAGAATTTCATTCAGTTAACAAAATGAGATTCCAAGACATTTAATTGCTCATTTTATCAGTGCTTAGTAAACAATAGGACAATATATATATATATATATATATATATATATATATATATACACTCAGCTATTTAGCTGCAATTGATTCTAATACAATTCTAATTAGGATACTAAACGTACATATATTCTTAATGTGAACAGTTACTTATAATTAAAATCAATTCTAAGATATATATTCTATATTTTGCACAGATGAATTATTTAGCATGCAAGAGACAAACTTAACTTTATACAGGACTATGAACACAGTTAAAATACTGAGTGCTCCTTTAAATATCTTTATTATAAATTGACTATGTTCCTACCAATAACCTTGTTTCAAATATTACAAATTAGAATAATTATACTTCACCAATTTGAACCAATTCGTAGGTGTCTTTAGATCATCTCATTTGAAGGAAAGTTATCGCATAGATCAAGGTAAGTTTTCAGTTTCTTGCTCAAGTGAAATGTGTTCCCAAGTATGACCGCCAGATATCAAATCACTAGTCTCAGTAAGTCACAAAAAAACTGTCCTTGTTTGCATTGCCAATCCTTATATCTAATCATTGATGATCTTATTCGTTCATGCCCACGGTGCTTTTCCCTTCTCATTGGATACTTTGGGGAATGCTCCCCCATTGGCTCTGTATGTATTGTCACTATGGATACGCATCTTTTAACAGCTACACATTATTATTATTATTTTACTGTTATACTAGATTCTGGCCATCGAGGGGCAGCGGACGAACAACAAAGCAATACATTTAATAATATCTAACATTCATGTTTGCTAAATTTTATATACCCCATATAATGATTATTTTAAACATATACTAATTCTGATTATTCCAATACCAAGCACCATTATATTATATCAAAATAATTACACTGTTATTTATTCTGAAATTAATGGAATTTATACATCTGTTATATATATATTCATACAAATACAGCATGTTTCACATTTCTAACAAATTCTGAATGCATGAATCTTGTCTATGGTCCATCTGAAATAAAAATAAGTGTTAATAATCCTTTCTTTTTAGGTCCACAAATATCTATATTCATATTCTTAAAAACACAGAGGCTAAGACATTTTATGCTTTCAATATATATATATATATATATATATATATATATATATATATATATATATATATATATATATATATACACATTCATTTCTATGCAGTGTTCAAAATTATACAAAAACCCAGCAGATTATACATTGTTATATATTTATTCATCCAGATATCTCATTAAGTCAGTTGTTCTTATCATTTTCATTAGATTTCTGGAAATCAGAGAGAATAAAAAAAATGTTTTTATCTCCAAAGTCCCTGGTTCAGTGTTATCCTCCCCCAGTCGTAATGGCTGCATTACGTATATGTAAGTGTCAGAGTTACATAGCAGGGGTTACTTAACAAGTCTATGCTAATCACTATGCAGTCAAAATTTTACTTGCTTATCAGTTTATCAACCCAGAACGTTGTCTCCACACACTCCTTGTTTGCTACCCCCTGCAAGGCTTATGGGTTTCAAAAGTTATGTTATCTTTTAATTAGGACAAACATGTCTTCACCCAGCCAAAACCATCTGGCAGGGGGGTTGTTATTTACAGTGGAATAGAATTGTTGTCAATAGCCTCATATTTAATTAATCCTGTGGTCTCACCAACTATATACAGTATATGAAAACTATATATATATAATTTTCATTTATTTTATTCATATACTCTGACAATGCCCTATCTGAATCACGAAAGTTTAATTTTGACTAGACTGTCCCTTTAACTTTAGTGCAGGTCCTGGGAGTCGAATGGCTAAGCCTCCTGTTATGGGGTCCGGCTCTGGCAAGAAACGTATATGGTTAGTGCACTCTTCAGCGTCTTAAGGTATTGAACCCTTAAAAAATAAAAGGAAAAAATGATTACTGTCAATTTTTTTTTCTTTTTTTAATTTGTTGGTGGATTCATTTGGATTTTGTGACAAATGCACATTTGACCGAAAACAAATAGACATCTCTAATATATACTGTGTCACAAAGGTTGGCACTTTTACATACTGTAACTCTTCCTCATTAATGGGGCAGTCTAGCCAAAATTAGGCCTAGATTTGGAGTTTGGCGGTAGCCGTGAAAACCAGCGTTAGAAGCTCCTAATGCTGGTTTTAGGCTACCTCAGGTATTTGGAGTCATTCAAAAAAGGGTCTAACGCTCACTTTTCAGCCGCGACTTTTCCATACCGCAGATCCCCTTACGTCAATTGCGTATCCTATCTTTTCAATGGGATTTTTCTAACTCCGGTATTTAGAGTCGTGTCTGAAGTGAGCGTTAGAATTCTAACGACAAAACTCCATCCGCAGAAAAAAGTCAGTAGTTAAGAGCTTTCTGGGCTAACGCCGGTTCATAAAGCTCTTAACTACTGTACTCTAACATCCATAAACTACCTATGTACCCCTAAACCGAGGTTCCCCCCACATCGCCGCCACTCGATTAAATTTTTTTAACCCCTAATCTGCCGACCGCCACCTACGTTATACTTATGCACCCCTAATCTGCTGCCCCTAACACCGCCGACCCCTATATTATATTTATTAACCCCTAACCTGCCCCCCACAACGTCGCAGCCAGCTACCTACAATAATTAACCCCTAATCTGCCGACCGCAAAGCGCCGCCACCTACATTATAGCTATGTACCCCTAATCAGCTGCCCCTAACACTGCCGACCCCTATATTATATTTATTAACCCCTAATCTGCCCCCCTCAACGTCGCCGACACCTGCCTACACTTATTAACCCCTAATCTGCCAAGCGGATCTCACCGCTACTATAATAAAGTTATTAACCCCTAATCCGCCTCACTCCCGCCTCAATAACCCTATAATAAATAGTATTAACCCCTAATCTGCCCTCCCTAACATCGCCGACACCTAACTTCAATTATTAACCCCTAATCTGCCGACTGGAGCTCACCGCTATTCTAATAAATGTATTAACCCCTAAAGCTAAGTCTAACACTAACACCCCCCTAAATTAAATATAATTTTAATCTAACGAAATTAATTAACTCTTATGAAATAAATTATTGCTATTTAAAGCTAAATACTTACCTGTAAAATAAATCCTAATATAGCTACAATATAAATTATAATTATATTATAGCTATTTTAGGATTAATATTTATTTTACAGGGAACTTTGTATTTATTTTAACCAGGTACAATAGCTATTAAATAGTTAAGAACTATTTAATAGCTAAAATAGTTAAAATAATTACAAATTTACCTGTAAAATAAATCCTAACCTAAGTTACAATTAAACCTAACACTACACTATCAATAAATTAATTAAATAAAATACCTATAATTATCTACAATTAAACCTAACACTACACTATCAATAAATAAATTAAATACAATTCCTACAAATAAATACAATGAAATAAACTATCTAAAGTACAAAAAATAAAAAAGAACTAAGTTACAAAAAATAAAAAAATATTTACAAACATTAGAAATATATTACAACAATTTTAAACTAATTACACCTACTCTAAGCCCCCTAATAAAATAACAAAGCCCCCCAAAATAAAAAATTGCCCTACCCTATTCTAAATTACTAAAGTTCAAAGCTCTTTTACCTTACCAGCCCTGAACAGGGCCCTTTGCGGGGCATGCCCCAAGAAGTTCAGCTCTTTTGCCTGTAAAAAAAAACATACAATACCCCCCCCCAACATTACAACCCACCACCCACATACCCCTAATCTAACCCAAACCCCCCTTAAATAAACATAACACTAAGCCCCTGAAGATCTCCCTACCTTGAGTCGTCTTCACCCAGCCGAGCCAAATTCTTCATCCAAGCAGAGCAAGAAGAGGTCTTCCATCCGATTGAAGTCTTCATCCAAGAGGCATCTTCTATCGTCATCCATCCGGAGCGGAGCGGCAGCATCCTGAAGACCTCCGACGCGGAACATCCATCCTGGCCGACGACTGAACGACGAATGACGGTTCCTTTAAATGACGTCATCCAAGATGGCGTCCCTCTAATTCCGATTGGCTGATAGGATTCTATCAGCCAATCGGAATTAAGGTAGGAATATTCTGATTGGCTGATGGAATCAGGCAATCAGAATCAAGTTCAATCCGATTGGCTGATCGGATCATAATAATTGTATTTAATTTATTTATTGATAGTGTAGTGTTAGGTTTAATTGTAACTTAGGTTAGGATTTATTTTACAGGTAAATTTGTAATTATTTTAACTATTTTAGCTATTAAATAGTTCTTAACTATTTAATAGCTATTGTACCTGGTTAAAATAAATACAAAGTTCCCTGTAAAATAAATATTAATCCTAAAATAGCTATAATATAACTATAATTTATATTGTAGCTATATTAGGATTTATTTTACAGGTAAGTATTTAGCTTTAAATAGGAATAATTTATTTCATAAGAGTTAATTAATTTTGTTAGATTAAAATTATATTTAACTTAGGGGGGTGTTAGTGTTAGGGTTAGACTTAGCTTTAGGGGTTAATACATTTATTAGAATAGCGGTGAGCTCCAGTCGGCAGATTAGGGGTTAATAATTGAAGTTAGGTGTCGGCGATGTTAGGGAGGGCAGATTAGGGGTTAATGCTATTTATTATAGGGTTAGTGAGGCGGATTAGGGGTTAATAACTTTATAATAATAGCGGTGCGGTCCGGTTGGCAGATTAGGGGTTAATATGTGTAGGCAGGTGGAGGCGACATTGTGGGGGGCAGATTAGGGGTTAATAAATATAATATAGGGTTCGGCGATGTTAGGGCAGCAGATTAGGGGTGCATAGGGATAATGTAAGTAGCGGCGGTTTACGGAGCGGCAGATTAGGGGTTAATAATAATATGCAGGGGTCAGCGATAGCGGGGGCGGCAGATTAGGGGTTAATAAGTGTAAGGTTAGGGGTGTTTAGACTCGGGGTACATGTTAGAGTGTTAGGTGCAGACGTAGGAAGTGTTTCCCCATAGCAAACAATGGGGCTGCGTTAGGAGCTGAACGCGGCTTTTTTGCAGGTGTTAGGTTTTTTTTCAGCTCAAACAGCCCCATTGTTTCCTATGGGGGAATCGTGCACGAGCACGTTTTTGAGGCTGGCCGCGTCCGTAAGCAACTCTGGTATCGAGAGTTGCAGTTGCGTTAAATATGCTCTACGCTCCTTTTTTGGAGCCTAACGCTGACATTCTGTGGACTCTCAATACCAGAGTTATTTTAAAGGTGCGGCCAGAAAAAAGCCAGCATTAGCTACGCGGGTCGTTACCGACAAAACTCTAAATCTAGCCGTTAAACTTTCATGACTCAAATAGGACATGTAAGTTTAAACAACTTTCCAATTTACGACTTCCATGGATCAAGAGCACAACTATAAAAACAGAGAAGCCCCAAATGGTGTGATATCATTTAAATCAATCATAGAAAATAGCACAGCACTTACTGCCAGTATCCAGGTGCACACTGTCAGGACCCTGCACAGATCCCAATACAGTGCAATATATGAAAGACAGCAGCACCACGAGATGTGTATCAATATCCTTTATTTAGTGAGACATCACACGGAACTACAACGTTTTGGTCACAAACTGACCTTTAATCAAGGTCAGTTTGTGACCGAAACGTCATTGTTCCGTGTGATGTCTCACTAAATAAAGGATATTGATACACATCTCGTGGCAGTGATATCATTTAAACACAGATTTATTTTAAAAGATTTGGTTACTCACAAACATAAGAATATCAAGTTAAACAATGTATAACATGTAAGAGCACCTTTGTTGTTTATGTACTCCTGTCTAGTTGTGGTCTACAGTACGTGGGGCCGCATGAAACCTTGTCTGTCTAAAAGATTCAGTAAACATTTTTCAATTATCAAGCAACCACTTTTGAAACCTAGTGTGCACAAACACTTTTTTGAGAAACATAATTGTGACCCTAAATCCTTAATTGTGAAGGGATAGAAATGTTGCTAACTAACAGAGGGGGAGACAGGTTATTGAATCTCAGACATAGAGAGACCTTCTGGATTCACAAATTAGAGACACTTACACCCAATGCTTTAAATGTGGATTTAGATATTGCAGCATTTGTTATCCAAAAGTTATAGATCAATTCATTCATTTAGTTCAGTTACATTGAAATATTTGTTAACAGTTTTTGATAATATTTTTATATAGTCATGTATAAGATATGAATTAAAATGTACAATTAAGTATGTATAAGCGAATACTAGACGTATCTCTAAGTATAATTTTAGGTACTTTTAGGATGTTTGTAGATGAATTTTAGAATATATTAATAATGAAATTGATAGTACACAAGTGATATATATTTATTTTATTGAATTTAATGTCATTTCTGAGTCGATGGTTATATATTATGTGAGTATCTCTTCAGATTTATAATGAAATTGTATGAGTATTTCACTATTGAGGTGTGTTTTATATGCCTGTATTTTTAACATTAAAGAATAAGGAGGTTTTTTACATTATTTTAAAGCACAAATAATAGGAGCCTTGAATATATTTCAAGATAATTTGTGATCCTCTATGTTTAAGGATAGATACATAAACTGTCCATTAGATGGAGACCTTGGCGTGACTAATAAATATGTGGACTAATTGAGCACACAATATCCTCTTGAGAAAGCGGCCAGTTGCGGACGGAAAATGCAGTGGGACAGTGTGAAGAAGATCTTGGAGCTGCCGAGGACTGAGATTGGTGGGCCAGTTTAAAGAGGCTTAGATACAAGGTAATCACAGAGTTAAAAAGTATATTAATATAACTGAGATAAGGAGCAGTCTGCAGAGGCTTAGATACAAGGTAATCACAGAGGTAAAAAGTATATTAATATAACTGAGATAAGGGGCAGGCTGCAGAGGCTTAGATACAAGGTAATCACAGAGGTAAAAAGTATATTAATATAACTGAGATAAGGAGCAGTCTGCAGGGGCTTAGATACAGCGTAATCACAGAGGTAAAAAGTATATTAATATAACTGAGATAAGGAGCAGTCTGCAGAGGGTTAGATACAGGGTAATCACAGAAGTAAAAAGTATATTAATATAACTGAGATAAGGGGCAGTCTGCAGAGGCTTAGATACAGGGTAATCACAGAGGTAAAAAGTATATTAATATAACTGAGATAAGGAGCAGTCTGCAGAGGCTTAGATACAAGGTAATCACAGAGGTAAAAAGTGTATTAATATAACTGAGATAAGGAGCAGTCTGCAGAGGCTTAGATACAGGGTAATCACAGAGGTAAAAAGTATATTAAAGGGACAGTCTACAACAAAATTGTTATTATTTAAAAAGCTAGACAACACCTTTCATTAACCCTTCCCCAGCTTTCAAAAACCAACATTGTTAGTATTAATAACATTTAAAACTCTAAAGTTCTGCCCGTTTCTAAACCATTACAGAAAGCCTTTTTTCACATCCTTTTGTATTAGCTTTTCACAGCAAGACACTGCTAATTCATGTGCACCATATAGATAACATTGTGCTCACTCCCTTGGAATTGTGCATTACACTGCACTAATTGGCTAAAATGCAAGTCAATAGATAATAAATAAAAAGCCATGTGATAAGGGGCAGTTTGCAGAGGCTTAGATACAAGGTAATCACAGAGGTAAAAAGTATATTAATATACCTGAGATAAGGGTCAGTCTGCAGAGGCTTAGATACAAGGTAATCACAGAGGTAAAAAGTATATTAATATAACTGAGATAAGGGGCAGTCTGCAGAGGCTTAGATACAAGGTAATCACAGAGGTAAAAAGTATATTAATATAACTGAGATAAGGGGCAGTCTGCAGAGGCTTAGATACAGGGTAATCACAGAGGTAAAAAGTATATTAATATAACTGAGATATGGTGCAGTCTGCAGAGGCTTAGATACAAGGTAATCACAGAAGTAAAAAGTATATTAATATAACTGAGATAAGGGGCAGTCTGCAGAGGATTAGATACAGGGTAATCAGAGAGGTAAAATGTATATTAATATACCTGAGATAAGAGGCAGTCTGCAAAGGCTTAGATACAGGGTAATCACAGAGGTAAAAAGTATATTAAAGGGCCACTGTAAGTAAATATTTTCTATGCCTGTTACTAACTAACTACCCCAAATACGCTTTTCATCAATAGCATTTCATTAACATATCTCTACCGTATATCAGAAATCTTGTCTGCAAATTTAATTGTTTTCCAAACCCACTCCGTGGGTATCCTTTGCTCTGTACCAATCCGTTTACAATACCTAGGTTTCAAAATGGCGCTTTAAACACAAAGTTATTGGTTTAAGTATTTTGAACATGCAGTGCTGAAAATAGTGGGCAGGATAACGTGACATCATTGGCGAATAAAAGATATAACTTTTAGAACGTTATGAAACTTCATTTTGGAGAAAATATAGGTCAGTAGGTTTTAATTAATGTTTATTAACTTTAATATGTTAGTTGTTTAGCTTAAAAATTATAACAGAAAGTAATCCTTTAATTTAACTGAGATAAGGGGCAGTCTGCAGAGGCTTAGATACACGGTAATCACAGAGTTAAAAAGTATATTAATATAACTGAGATGAGGGGCAGTCTGCAGAGGCTTAGATACAAGGTAAGCACAGAGGTAAAAAGTATATTAATATAAATGAGATAAGGAGCAGTCTGCAGAGGCTTAGATACAGGGTAATCACAGAGGTAAAAAGTATATTAATATAACTGAGATAAGGAGCAGTCTGCAGAGGCTTAGATACAAGGGGGCATATGTATCAAGCTCCGTATGGAGCTTGATGCCCCGTGTTTCTGGCGAGTCATCAGACTCACCAGAAACAGCAGTTATGAAGCAGCGGTCACAAAGACCGCTGCTCAATAACCTGTCCGCCTGCTCTGAGCAGGCGGACAGACATCGCAACAATATAACCCGATCGAGTACGATCGGGTTGATTGACACCCCCTGCTGGCGGACTATTGGCCGCGAGTCTGCAAGGGGTGGCGTTGCACCAGCAGCACTTGTGAGCTGCTGGTGCAATGATGAATAGCGTATTGCTCGCCGTATTCAGCGAGGTCTGGCGGACCTGATCCACACTGGCAGATCAGGTCCGCCAGACTTTCATAACTAGAGGCCAAGGTAATCACAGAGGTAAAAAGTATATTAATATAACTGAGATAAGGAGCAGGCTGCAGAGGGTTAGATACAAGGTAATCACAGAGGTAAAACGTATATTAATATAACTGAGATAAGGAGCAGTCTGCAGAGGCTTAGATACAAGGTAATCACAGAGGTAAAAAGTGTATTAATATAAATGAGATAAGGGGCAGTTTGCAGAGGGTTAGATACAAGGTAATCACAGAGGTTAAAAGTATATTAATATAACTGAGATAAGGAGCAGTCTGCAGAGGCTTAGATACAAGGTAATCACAGAGGTAAAAAGTGTATTAATATAAATGAGATAAGGGGCAGTTTGCAGAGGGTTAGATACAAGGTAATCACAGAGGTTAAAAGTATATTAATATAACTGAGAAAAGGAGCAGTCTGCAGAGGATTAGGTACAAGGTAATCACAGAGGTAAAAAGTGTATTAATATAACAGTGTTGGTTATACAAAACTGGGGAAAGGGTAATAAAAAGATTATCTATCTTATTAAACAATAAAAAGTCCCTTTACCTAATTGCCTCTCACTTCCTCAGTTCTCTGACTCCCACTTTAGTCACTCAAATCTGCTTTGCCCTCCCTCCCTACTGCTGAAATTCCCCATCCATAATCAGTCATACATTAGTAACCCTAATATGGTCTTTAGCAGTCCTACAGTAGTATCACTAATATGGTCTTTACCAGTCATACAGTTGTATCACTAATATGGTCTTTAGCAGTCATACAGTAGTATCACTAATATGGTCTTTACCAGTCATACAGTAGAAGACCTAATATGGTCTTTAGCAGTCCTACAGTAGTATCACTAATATGGTCTTTACCAGTCATACAGTAGTAGACCTAATATGGTCTTTAGCAGTCATACAGTAGTAGACCTAATATGGTCTTTAGCAGTCATACAGTAGTATCACTAATATGGTCTTTAGCAGTCATACAGTAGTATCACTAATATGGTCTTTAGCAGTCATACAGTAGTATCACTAATATGGTCTTTAGCAGTCATACAGTAGTATCACTAATATGGGCTTTAGCAGTCATACAGTAGTATCACTAATATGGTCTTTACCAGTCATACATTAGTATCACTAATATGGTCTTTAGCAGTCATACAGTAGTATCACTAATATGGTCTTTAGCAGTCATACAGTAGTATCACTAATATGGTCTTTAGCAGTCATACAGTAGTATCACTAATATGGTATTTAGCAGTCATACAGTAGTATCACTAATATAGTCTTTAGCAGTCATACAGTAGTATCACTAATATCGTCTTTAGCAGTCATACAGTAGTATCACTAATATGGTCTTTACCAGTCATACAGTTGTATCACTAATATGGTCTTTAGCAGTCATACAGTAGTATCACTAATATGGTCTTTACCAGTCATACAGTAGTAGACCTAATATGGTCTTTAGCAGTCCTACAGTAGTAGACCTAATATGGTATTAAGCAGTCATACATTAGTATCACTAATATGGTCTATAGCAGTCATACAGTAGTATCACTAATATGGTCTTTAGCAGTCATACAGTAGTATCACTAATATGGTATTAAGCAGTCATACAGTAGTATCACTAATATCGTCTTTACCAGTCATACAGTTGTATCACTAATATGGTCTTTAGCAGTCATACAGTAGTATCACTAATATGGTCTTTACCAGTCATACAGTAGTATCACTAATATGGTATTAAGCAGTCATACAGTAGTATCACTAATATGGTATTAAGCAGTCATACAGTAGTATCACTAATATGGTATTAAGCAGTCATACAGTAGTATCACTAATATGGTCTTTAGCAGTCAGACAGTAGTATCACTAATATGGTCTTTAGCAGTCAGACAGTAGTATCACTAATATGGTCTTTAGCAGTCATACAGTAGTATCACTAATATGGTCTTTAGCAGTCATACAGTAGTATCACTAATATGGTCTTTAGCAGTCATACAGTAGTATCACTAATATGTGCTTCAGCAGTCATACAGTAGTATCACTAATATGGTCTTTAGCAGTCAGACAGTAGTATCACTAATATGGTATTTAGCAGTCATACAGTAGTATCACTAATATGGTATTTAGCAGTCATACAGTAGTATCACTAATATGGTATTTAGCAGTCATACAGTAGTATCACTAATATGTGCTTTAGCAGTCATACAGTAGTATCACTAATATAGTCTTTAGCAGTCATACAGTAGTATCACTAATATGGTCTTTATCAGTCATACAGTAGTATCCCTAATATGGTCTTTAGCAGTCATACAGTAGTATCACTAATATGTGCTTTAGCAGACATACAGTAGTATCACTAATATGGTCTTTAGCAGACATACAGTAGTATCACTAATATGGTCTTTAGCAGTCATACAGTAGTATCACTAATATGGTCTTTAGCAGTCGTACAGTAGTATCACTAATATGGTCTTTAGCAGTCATACAGTAGTATCACTAATATGGGCTTTAGCAGTCATACAGAAGTATCACTAATATGGTCTTTAGCAGACATACAGTAGTAACACTAATATGGGCTTTAGCAGTCATACAGTAGTATCACTAATATGTGCTTTAGCAGTCATACAGTAGTATCACTAATATGTGCTTTAGCAATCATACAGTAGTATCACTAATATGGTCTTTAGCAGTCATACAGTAGTATCACTAATATGGTCTTTAGCAGTCGTACAGTAGTATCACTAATATGGTCTTTAGCAGTCATACAGTAGTATCACTAATATGGTCTTTAGCAGTCATACAGTAGTATCACTAATATAGTCTTTAGCAGTCATACAGTAGTATCACTAATATGGTCTTTAGCAGTCATACAGTAGTATCACTAATATGTGCTTTAGCAGTCATACAGTAGTATCACTAATATGTGCTTTAGCAGTCATACAGTAGTATCACTAATATGTGCTTTAGCAGTCATACAGTAGTATCAATAATATGGTATTTAGCAGTCATACAGTAGTATCACTAATATGGTCTTTACCAGTCATACAGTAGTAGCCCTAATATGGTCTTTACCAGTCTTACAGTAGTATCACTAATATAGTCTTTAGCAGTCATACAGTAGTATCACTAATATGGTCTTTAGCAGTCATACAGTAGTATCACTAATATGGTCTTTAGCAGTCATACAGTAGTATCACTAATATGGTCTTTAGCAGTCATACAGTAGTATCACTAATATGGGCTTTAGCAGTCATACAGTAGTATCACTAATATGGTCTTTAGCAGTCATACAGCAGTATCACTAATATGGTATTTAGCAGTCATACAGAAGTATCACTAATATGGGCTTTACCAGTCATACAGTAGTATCACTAATATGGTCGTTAGCAGTCATACAGAAGTATCACTAATATGTGCTTTAGCAGTCATACAGTAGTATCAATAATATGGTATTTACCATTCATACAGTAGTATCACTAATATGGTCTTTAGCAGTCATACAGTAGTATCACTAATATGTGCTTTAGCAGTCATACAGTAGTATCACTAATATGTGCTTTAGCAGTCATACAGTAGTATCACTAATATGGTATTTAGCAGTCATACAGTAGTATCACTAATATGGTCTTTACCAGTCATACAGTAGTAGCCCTAATATGGTCTTTACCAGTCTTACAGTAGTATCACTAATATAGTCTTTAGCAGTCATACAGTAGTATCACTAATATGGTCTTTAGCAGTCATACAGTAGTGTCCCTAATATGGTCTTTACCATTCATACAGTAGTATCACTAATATGGTCTTTAGCAGTCATACAGTAGTATCACTAATATGGTCTTTAGCAGTCATACAGTAGTATCACTAATATGGTCTTTAGCAGTCATACAGTAGTATCACTAATATGGGCTTTAGCAGTCATACAGTAGTATCACTAATATGGTCTTTAGCAGTCATACAGCAGTATCACTAATATGGTATTTAGCAGTCATACAGAAGTATCACTAATATGGGCTTTACCAGTCATACAGTAGTATCACTAATATGGTCTTTAGCAGTCATACAGCAGTATCACTAATATGGTATTTAGCAGTCATACAGAAGTATCACTAATATGTGCTTTAGCAGTCATACAGTAGTATCAATAATATGGTCTTTAGCAGTCATACAGTAGTATCACTAATATGGTCTTTAGCAGTCATACAGTAGTATCACTAATATGGTCTTTAGCAGACATACAGTAGAAGACCTAATATAGTCTTTAGCAGTCATACAGTAGTATCACTAATATGGTCTTTACCAGTCATACAGTAGTATCACTAATATGGTCTTTACCAGTCATACAGTAGTATCACTAATATGGTCTTTACCAGTCTTACAGTAGTATCACTAATATGTGCTTTAGCAGTCATACAGTAGTATCACTAATATGGTCTTTAGCAGTCATACAGTTTTATCACTAATATGGTCTTTACCAGTCATACAGTAGTATCACTAATATGTGCTTTAGCAGTCATACAGTAGTATCACTAATATGGTCTTTAGCAGTCATACAGTAGTATCACTAATATGTGCTTTAGCAGTCATACAGTAGTATCACTAATATGGTCTTTAGCAGTCATACAGTAGTATCACTAATATGGTCTTTAGCAGTCATACAGTAGTATCACTAATATGTGCTTTAGCAGTCATACAGTAGTATCACTAATATGGTCTTAGCAGTCATACAGTAGTATCACTAATATGGTCTTTAGTAGTCATACAGTTTTATCACTAATATGGTCTTTAGTAGTCATACAGTAGTATCACTAATATGGTCTTTAGCAGTCATACAGTAGTATCACTAATATGGTCTTTAGCAGTCATACAGTAGTATCACTAATATGGTATTTAGCAGTCATACAGTAGTATCACTAATATGGTCTTTAGCAGTCATACAGTAGTATCACTAATATGGTCTTTAGCAGTCATACAGTAGTATCACTAATATGGTCTTTAGCAGTCATACAGTAGTATCACTAATATGTGCTTTAGCAGTCATACAGTAGTATCACTAATATGGTCTTTAGCAGTCATACAGTAGTATTACTAATATGGTCTTTAGTAGTCATACAGTTTTATCACTAATTTGGTCTTAAGTAGTCATACAGTAGTATCACTAATATGGTCTTTAGCAGTCATACAGTAGTATCACTAATATGGTCTTTAGCAGTCATACAGTAGTATCACTAATATGGTCTTTAGCAGTCATACAGTAGTATCACTAATATGGTCTTTAGTAGTCATACAGTTTTATCACTAATATGGTCTTTAGTAGTCATACAGTAGTATCACTAATATGGTCTTTAGCAGTCATACAGTAGTATCACTAATATGGTCTTTAGCAGTCATACAGTAGTATCACTAATATGGTTTTTAGCAGTCATACAGTAGTATCACTAATATGGTCTTTAGCAGTCATACAGTAGTATCACTAATATGGTCTTTAGCAGTCATACAGTAGTATCACTAATATGGTATTTAGCAGTCATACAGTAGTATCACTAATATGGTCTTTAGCAGTCATACAGTAGTATCACTAATATGGTATTTAGCAGTCATACAGTAGTATCACTAATATGGTCTTTAGCAGTCATACAGTAGTATCACTAATATGGGCTTTAGCAGTCATACAGTAGTATCACTAATATGGTCTTTAGCAGTCATACAGCAGTATCACTAATATGGTATTTAGCAGTCATACAGAAGTATCACTAATATGGGCTTTACCAGTCATACGGTAGTATTACTAATATGGTCTTTAGCAGTCATACAGCAGTATCACTAATATGGTATTTAGCAGTCATACAGAAGTATTACTAATATGTGCTTTAGCAGTCATACAGTAGTATCAATAATATGGTCTTTAGCAGTCATACAGTAGTATCACTAATATGGTCTTTAGCAGTCATACAGTAGTATCACTAATATGGTCTTTAGCAGACATACAGTAGAAGACCTAATATAGTCTTTAGCAGTCATACAGTAGTATCACTAATATGGTCTTTACCAGTCATACAGTAGTATCACTAATATGGTCTTTACCAGTCATACAGTAGTATCACTAATATGGTCTTTACCAGTCTTACAGTAGTATCACTAATATGTGCTTTAGCAGTCATACAGTAGTATCACTAATATGGTCTTTAGCAGTCATACAGTTTTATCACTAATATGGTCTTTACCAGTCATACAGTAGTATCACTAATATGTGCTTTAGCAGTCATACAGTAGTATCACTAATATGGTCTTTAGCAGTCATACAGTAGTATCACTAATATGTGCTTTAGCAGTCATACAGTAGTATCACTAATATGGTCTTTAGCAGTCATACAGTAGTATCACTAATACGGTCTTTAGCAGTCATACAGTAGTATCACTAATATGTGCTTTAGCAGTCATACAGTAGTATCACTAATATGGTCTTTAGCAGTCATACAGTAGTATCACTAATATGGTCTTTAGTAGTCATACAGTTTTATCACTAATATGGTCTTTAGTAGTCATACAGTAGTATCACTAATATGGTCTTTAGCAGTCATACAGTAGTATCACTAATATGGTCTTTAGCAGTCATACAGTAGTATCACTAATATGGTATTTAGCAGTCATACAGTAGTATCACTAATATGGTCTTTAGCAGTCATACAGTAGTATCACTAATATGGTCTTTAGCAGTCATACAGTAGTATCACTAATATGGTCTTTAGCAGTCATACAGTAGTATCACTAATATGTGCTTTAGCAGTCATACAGTAGTATCACTAATATGGTCTTTAGCAGTCATACAGTAGTATTACTAATATGGTCTTTAGTAGTCATACAGTTTTATCACTAATTTGGTCTTAAGTAGTCATACAGTAGTATCACTAATATGGTCTTTAGCAGTCATACAGTAGTATCACTAATATGGTCTTTAGCAGTCATACAGTAGTATCACTAATATGGTCTTTAGTAGTCATACAGTTTTATCACTAATATGGTCTTTAGTAGTCATACAGTAGTATCACTAATATGGTCTTTAGCAGTCATACAGTAGTATCACTAATATGGTCTTTAGCAGTCATACAGTAGTATCACTAATATGGTTTTTAGCAGTCATACAGTAGTATCACTAATATGGTCTTTAGCAGTCATACAGTAGTATCACTAATATGGTCTTTAGCAGTCATACAGTAGTATCACTAATATGGTATTTAGCAGTCATACAGTAGTATCACTAATATGGTCTTTAGCAGTCATACAGTAGTATCACTAATATGGTATTTAGCAGTCATACAGTAGTATCACTAATATGGTCTTTAGCAGTCATACAGTAGTATCACTAATATGGTCTTTAGCAGTCATACAGTAGTATCACTAATATGGTCTTTATCAGTCATACAGTAGTATCACTAATATGGTCTTTATCAGTCATACAGAAGTATCACTAATATGGTATTTAGCAGTCATACAGTAGTATCAATAATATGGTCTGTAGCAGTCATACAGTAGTATCACTAATATGTTCTTTAGCAGTTATACAATAGTATCACTAATATCGTCTTTAGCAGTCATACAGTAGTATCACTAATATGGTCTTTAGCAGTCATACAGTAGTATCACTAATATGGTCTTTAGCAGTTATACAATAGTATCACTAATATCGTTTTTAGCAGTCATACAGTAGTATCACTAATATGGTCTTTAGCAGTCATACAGTAGTATCACTAATATGTGCTTTAGCAGTCATACAGTAGTATCACTAATATGGGCTTAAGCAGTCATACAGTAGTATCACTAATATGGTCTTTAGCAGTCATACATTAGTATCACTAATATGATATTTAGCAGTCATACAGTAGTATCACTAATATGGTATTAAGCAGTCATACAGTAGTATCACTAATATGGTCTTTAGCAGTCATACAGTAGTATCACTAATATGGTATTAAGCAGTCATACAGTAGTATCACTAATATGTGCTTTAGCAGTCATACAGTAGTATCACTAATATGGTCTTTAGCAGTCATACAGTAGTATCACTAATATGTGCTTTAGCAGTCATACAGTAGTATCACTAATATGGTCTTTAGCAGTCATATAGTAGTATCACTAATATGGTCTTTAGCAGTCATACAGTATTATCACTAATATGGTCTTTACCAGTCATACAGTAGAAGACCTAATATGGTCTTTAGCAGATATACAGTAGTATCACTAATATGGTCTTTAGCAGTCATACAGTAGTATCAGTAATATGGTCTTTAACAGTCATACAGTAGTATCACTAATATGTGCTTTAGCAGTCATACAGTAGTATCCCTAATATGGTCTTTACCAGTCATACAGTAGTATCACTAATATGGTCTTTAGCAGTCATACAGTAGTATTACTAATATCGTCTTTAGCAGTCATACAGTAGTATCACTAAAATGGTCTTTAGCAGTCATACAGTAGTATCACTAATATGGGCTTTAGCAGTCATACAGTAGTATCCCTAATATGGTCTTTAGCAGTAATACAGTATTATCCCTAATATAGTCTTTAGCAGTCACACAGTAGTAGCCCTAATATGGTCTTTACCATTCATAAAGTAGTATCATTAATATGGTCTTTAGCAGTCATACAGTAGTATCACTAATTTGGTCTTTACCACTCATACAGTAGTAGCCCTAATATTGTCTTTAGCAGTCATACAGTATTATCACTAATATGGTCTTTACCATTCATACAGTAGTATCACTAATATGGTCTTTAGCAGTCATACAGTAGTATCACTAATATGGTCTTTAGCAGTCATACAGTAGTATCACAAATATGGTCTTTAGCAGTCATACAGTAGTATCACTAATATGGTCTTTACCAGTCATACAGTAGTATCACTAATATCGTATTTAGCAGTCATACAGTAGTATCACTAATATGGTTTTTACCAGTCATACAGTAGTATCACTAATATCGTCGTTAGCAGTCATACAGTAGTATCACTAATATGGTCTTTAGCAGTCATACAGTAGTATCACTAATATGGTCTTTAGCAGTCATACAGTAGTATCACTAATATGGTATTTAGCAGTCATACAGTAGTATCACTAATATGGTATTTAGCAGTCATACAATAGTATCACTAATATGTGCTTTATCAGTCATACAGTAGTATCACTAATATGTTCTTTATCAGTCAGACAGTAGTATCACTAATATGGTCTTTAGCAGTCATACAGTATTATCCCATATATGGTCTTTAGAAGTCATACAGTAGTATCCCTAATATGTTCTTTAGAAGTCATACAGTAGTATCCATAATGTGTTCTTTAGAAGTCATACAGTAGTATCCCTAATATGTTCTTTAGAAGTCATACAGTAGTATCCCTAATATGGTCTTTAGAAGTCATACAGTATTATCCCTAATATGGTCTTTAAAAGTCATTCATTAGTATCCCTTATATGGTCTTTACCAGTCATACAGTAGTAGCCCTAATATGGTCTTTAGCAGTCATACAGTAGTATCACTAATATGGTCTTAATCAGTCATACAGTAGTATCACTAATACGGTCTTTACCAGTCATACAGTAGTAGCCCTAATATGGTCTTTAGCAGCCATACAGTAGTATCACTAATATGGTCTTTAGCAGACATACAGTAGTATCACTAATATGGTCTTTACCAGTCATACAGTAGTATCACTGATATGGGCTTTAGCAGTCATACAGTAGTATCACTAATATGTTCTTTATCAGTCATACAGTAGTATCACTAATATGGTCTTTAGCAGTCATACAGTAGTATCACTAATATGGTCTTTAGCAGTTATACAATAGTATCACTAATATCGTCTTTAGCAGTCATACAGTAGTATCACTAATATGGTCTTTAGCAGTCATACAGTAGTATCACTAATATGTGCTTTAGCAGTCATACAGTAGTATCACTAATATGGGCTTAAGCAGTCATACAGTAGTATCACTAATATGGTCTTTAGCAGTCATACATTAGTATCACTAATATGATATTTAGCAGTCATACAGTAGTATTACTAATATGGTATTAAGCAGTCATACAGTAGTATCACTAATATGGTCTTTAGCAGTCATACAGTAGTATCACTAATATGGTATTAAGCAGTCATACAGTAGTATCACTAATATGTGCTTTAGCAGTCATACAGTAGTATCACTAATATGGTCTTTAGCAGTCATACAGTAGTATCACTAATATGGTCTTTAGCAGTCATACAGTAGTATCACTAATATGTGCTTTAGCAGTCATACAGTAGTATCACTAATATGGTCTTTAGCAGTCATACAGTAGTATCACTAATATGGTCTTTAGCAGTCATACAGTAGTATCACTAATATGGTCATTACCAGTAATACAGTAGAAGACCTAATATGGTCTTTAGCAGATATACAGTAGTATCACTAATATGGTCTTTAGCAGTCATACAGTAGTATCAGTAATATGGTCTTTAACAGTCATACAGTAGTATCACTAATATGTGCTTTAGCAGTCATACAGTAGTATCCCTAATATGGTCTTTAACAGTCATACAGTAGTATCACTAATATGGTCTTTAGCAGTCATACAGTAGTATTACTAAAATCGTCTTTAGCAGTCATACAGTAGTATCACTAAAATGGTCTTTAGCAGTCATACAGTAGTATCACTAATATGGGCTTTAGCAGTCAAACAGTAGTATCCCTAATATGGTCTTTAGCAGTAATACAGTATTATCCCTAATATAGTCTTTAGCAGTCACACAGTAGTAGCCCTAATATGGTCTTTACCATTCATAAAGTAGTATCATTAATATGGTCTTTAGCAGTCATACAGTAGTATCACTAATTTGGTCTTTACCACTCATACAGTAGTAGCCCTAATATTGTCTTTAGCAGTCATACAGTAGTATCACTAATATGGTCTTTATCATTCATACAGTAGTATCACTAATATGGTCTTTAGCAGTCATACAGTAGTATCACTAATATGGTATTTAGCAGTCATACAGTAGTATCACTAATATGGTCTTTAGCAGTCATACAGTAGTATCACTAATATGGTATTTAGCAGTCATACAGTAGTATCACTAATATGGTCTTTAGCAGTCATACAGTAGTATCACTAATATGGTCTTTAGCAGTCATACAGTAGTATCACTAATATGGTCTTTATCAGTCATACAGTAGTATCACTAATATGGTCTTTATCAGTCATACAGAAGTATCACTAATATGGTATTTAGCAGTCATACAGTAGTATCAATAATATGGTCTGTAGCAGTCATACAGTAGTATCACTAATATGTTCTTTAGCAGTTATACAATAGTATCACTAATATCGTCTTTAGCAGTCATACAGTAGTATCACTAATATGGTCTTTAGCAGTCATACAGTAGTATCACTAATATGGTCTTTAGCAGTTATACAATAGTATCACTAATATCGTTTTTAGCAGTCATACAGTAGTATCACTAATATGGTCTTTAGCAGTCATACAGTAGTATCACTAATATGTGCTTTAGCAGTCATACAGTAGTATCACTAATATGGGCTTAAGCAGTCATACAGTAGTATCACTAATATGGTCTTTAGCAGTCATACATTAGTATCACTAATATGATATTTAGCAGTCATACAGTAGTATCACTAATATGGTATTAAGCAGTCATACAGTAGTATCACTAATATGGTCTTTAGCAGTCATACAGTAGTATCACTAATATGGTATTAAGCAGTCATACAGTAGTATCACTAATATGTGCTTTAGCAGTCATACAGTAGTATCACTAATATGGTCTTTAGCAGTCATACAGTAGTATCACTAATATGTGCTTTAGCAGTCATACAGTAGTATCACTAATATGGTCTTTAGCAGTCATATAGTAGTATCACTAATATGGTCTTTAGCAGTCATACAGTATTATCACTAATATGGTCTTTACCAGTCATACAGTAGAAGACCTAATATGGTCTTTAGCAGATATACAGTAGTATCACTAATATGGTCTTTAGCAGTCATACAGTAGTATCAGTAATATGGTCTTTAACAGTCATACAGTAGTATCACTAATATGTGCTTTAGCAGTCATACAGTAGTATCCCTAATATGGTCTTTACCAGTCATACAGTAGTATCACTAATATGGTCTTTAGCAGTCATACAGTAGTATTACTAATATCGTCTTTAGCAGTCATACAGTAGTATCACTAAAATGGTCTTTAGCAGTCATACAGTAGTATCACTAATATGGGCTTTAGCAGTCATACAGTAGTATCCCTAATATGGTCTTTAGCAGTAATACAGTATTATCCCTAATATAGTCTTTAGCAGTCACACAGTAGTAGCCCTAATATGGTCTTTACCATTCATAAAGTAGTATCATTAATATGGTCTTTAGCAGTCATACAGTAGTATCACTAATTTGGTCTTTACCACTCATACAGTAGTAGCCCTAATATTGTCTTTAGCAGTCATACAGTATTATCACTAATATGGTCTTTACCATTCATACAGTAGTATCACTAATATGGTCTTTAGCAGTCATACAGTAGTATCACTAATATGGTCTTTAGCAGTCATACAGTAGTATCACAAATATGGTCTTTAGCAGTCATACAGTAGTATCACTAATATGGTCTTTACCAGTCATACAGTAGTATCACTAATATCGTATTTAGCAGTCATACAGTAGTATCACTAATATGGTTTTTACCAGTCATACAGTAGTATCACTAATATCGTCGTTAGCAGTCATACAGTAGTATCACTAATATGGTCTTTAGCAGTCATACAGTAGTATCACTAATATGGTCTTTAGCAGTCATACAGTAGTATCACTAATATGGTATTTAGCAGTCATACAGTAGTATCACTAATATGGTATTTAGCAGTCATACAATAGTATCACTAATATGTGCTTTATCAGTCATACAGTAGTATCACTAATATGTTCTTTATCAGTCAGACAGTAGTATCACTAATATGGTCTTTAGCAGTCATACAGTATTATCCCATATATGGTCTTTAGAAGTCATACAGTAGTATCCCTAATATGTTCTTTAGAAGTCATACAGTAGTATCCATAATGTGTTCTTTAGAAGTCATACAGTAGTATCCCTAATATGTTCTTTAGAAGTCATACAGTAGTATCCCTAATATGGTCTTTAGAAGTCATACAGTATTATCCCTAATATGGTCTTTAAAAGTCATTCATTAGTATCCCTTATATGGTCTTTACCAGTCATACAGTAGTAGCCCTAATATGGTCTTTAGCAGTCATACAGTAGTATCACTAATATGGTCTTAATCAGTCATACAGTAGTATCACTAATACGGTCTTTACCAGTCATACAGTAGTAGCCCTAATATGGTCTTTAGCAGCCATACAGTAGTATCACTAATATGGTCTTTAGCAGACATACAGTAGTATCACTAATATGGTCTTTACCAGTCATACAGTAGTATCACTGATATGGGCTTTAGCAGTCATACAGTAGTATCACTAATATGTTCTTTATCAGTCATACAGTAGTATCACTAATATGGTCTTTAGCAGTCATACAGTAGTATCACTAATATGGTCTTTAGCAGTTACACAATAGTATCACTAATATCGTCTTTAGCAGTCATACAGTAGTATCACTAATATGGTCTTTAGCAGTCATACAGTAGTATCACTAATATGTGCTTTAGCAGTCATACAGTAGTATCACTAATATGGGCTTAAGCAGTCATACAGTAGTATCACTAATATGGTCTTTAGCAGTCATACATTAGTATCACTAATATGATATTTAGCAGTCATACAGTAGTATTACTAATATGGTATTAAGCAGTCATACAGTAGTATCACTAATATGGTCTTTAGCAGTCATACAGTAGTATCACTAATATGGTATTAAGCAGTCATACAGTAGTATCACTAATATGTGCTTTAGCAGTCATACAGTAGTATCACTAATATGGTCTTTAGCAGTCATACAGTAGTATCACTAATATGGTCTTTAGCAGTCATACAGTAGTATCACTAATATGTGCTTTAGCAGTCATACAGTAGTATCACTAATATGGTCTTTAGCAGTCATACAGTAGTATCACTAATATGGTCTTTAGCAGTCATACAGTAGTATCACTAATATGGTCTTTACCAGTCATACAGTAGAAGACCTAATATGGTCTTTAGCAGATATACAGTAGTATCACTAATATGGTCTTTAGCAGTCATACAGTAGTATCAGTAATATGGTCTTTAACAGTCATACAGTAGTATCACTAATATGTGCTTTAGCAGTCATACAGTAGTATCCCTAATATGGTCTTTAACAGTCATACAGTAGTATCACTAATATGGTCTTTAGCAGTCATACAGTAGTATTACTAATATCGTCTTTAGCAGTCATACAGTAGTATCACTAAAATGGTCTTTAGCAGTCATACAGTAGTATCACTAATATGGGCTTTAGCAGTCAAACAGTAGTATCCCTAATATGGTCTTTAGCAGTAATACAGTATTATCCCTAATATAGTCTTTAGCAGTCACACAGTAGTAGCCCTAATATGGTCTTTACCATTCATAAAGTAGTATCATTAATATGGTCTTTAGCAGTCATACAGTAGTATCACTAATTTGGTCTTTACCACTCATACAGTAGTAGCCCTAATATTGTCTTTAGCAGTCATACAGTAGTATCACTAATATGGTCTTTATCATTCATACAGTAGTATCACTAATATGGTCTTTAGCAGTCATACAGTAGTATCACTAATATGGTCTTTAGCAGTCATACAGTAGTATCACAAATATGGTCTTTAGCAGTCATACAGTAGTATCACTAATATGGTCTTTACCAGTCATACAGTAGTATCACTAATATCGTCTTTAGCAGTCATACAGTAGTATCACTAATATGGTCTTTACCAGTCATACAGTAGTATCACTAATATCGTCTTTAGCAGTCATACAGTAGTATCACTAATATGGTCTTTAGCAGTCATACAGTAGTATCACTAATATGGGCTTTAGCAGTCATAGAGTAGTATCTCTAATATGGTCTTTAGCAGTCATACAGTATTATCCCAAATATGGTCTTTAGAAGTCATACAGTATTATCCCTAATATGTTCTTTAGAAGTCATACAGTAGTATCCCTAATATGTTCTTTAGAAGTCATACAGTAGTATCCCTAATATGTTCTTTAGAAGTCATACAGTAGTATCCCTAATATGGTCTTTAGAAGTCATACAGTATTATCCCTAATATGGTCTTTAAAAGTCATACATTAGTATCCCTAATATGGTCTTTACCAGTCATACAGTAGTAGCCCTAATATGGTCTTTAGCAGTCATACAGTAGTATCACTAATATGGTCTTAATCAGTCATAGAGTAGTATCACTAATATGGTCTTTACCAGTCATACAGTAGTAGCCCTAATATGGTCTTTAGCAGCCATACAGTAGTATCACTAATATGGTCTTTAGCAGTCATACAGTAGTATCACTAATATGGTCTTTAGCAGTCATACAGTAGTATCCCTAATATGGTCTTTACCAGTCATACAGTAGTAGACCTAATATGGTCTTTAGCAGTCATACAGTAGTATCACTAATATGGTCTTTACCAGTCATACAGTAGAAGAGCTAATATGGTCTTTAGCAGTCATACAGTAGTATCACTAATATGGGCTTCAGCAGTCATACAGTAGTATCACTAATATGGGCTTCAGCAGTCATACAGTAGTATCACTAATATGGTCTTTAGCAGTCATACAGTAGTATCACTAATATGGTCTTTAGCAGTCATACAGTAGTATCACTAATATGGTCTTTACCATTCATACAGTAGTATCACTAATATGGTCTTTAGCAGTCATACAGTACTATCACTAATATGGTATTTAGCAGTCATACAGTAGTATCACTAATATGGTCTTTAGCAGTCATACAGTAGTATCACTAATATGGGCTTCAGCAGTCATACAGTAGTATCACTAATATGGTCTTTAGCAGTGATACAGTAGTATCACAAATATGGTCTTTAGCAGTTATACAATAGTATCACTAATATGGTCTTTACCAGTCATACAGTAGTATTACTAATATCGTCTTTAGCATTCATACAGTAGTATCACTAATATGGTCTTTAGCAGTCATACAGTAGTATCACTAATATGGTCTTTAGCAGTCATACAGTAGTATCCCTAATATGGTCTTTACCAGTCACACAGTAGTATCACTAATATGGTATTTAGCAGTCATACAGTAGTATCACTAAAATGGTATTTAGCAGTCATACAGTAGTATCACTAATATGTGCTTTAGCAGTCATACAGTAGTATCACTAATATGTTCTTTATCAGTCAGACAGTAGTATCACTAATATGGGCTTTAGCAGTCATAGAGTAGTATCTCTAATATGGTCTTTAGCAGTCATACAGTATTATCCCAAATATGGTCTTTAGAAGTCATACAGTATTATCCCTAATATGTTCTTTAGAAGTCATACAGTAGTATCCCTAATATGTTCTTTAGAAGTCATACAGTAGTATCCCTAATATGTTCTTTAGAAGTCATACAGTAGTATCCCTAATATGTTCTTTAGAAGTCATACAGTAGTATCCCTAATATGGTCTTTAGAAGTCATACAGTATTATCCCTAATATGGTCTTTAAAAGTCATACATTAGTATCCCTAATATGGTCTTTACCAGTCATACAGTAGTAGCCCTAATATGGTCTTTAGCAGTCATACAGTAGTATCACTAATATGGTCTTAATCAGTCATAGAGTAGTATCACTAATATGGTCTTTACCAGTCATACAGTAGTAGCCCTAATATGGTCTTTAGCAGCCATACAGTAGTATCACTAATATGGTCTTTAGCAGTCATACAGTAGTATCACTAATATGGTCTTTAGCAGTCATACAGTAGTATCCCTAATATGGTCTTTACCAGTCATACAGTAGTAGACCTAATATGGTCTTTAGCAGTCATACAGTAGTATCACTAATATGGTCTTTACCAGTCATACAGTAGAAGAGCTAATATGGTCTTTAGCAGTCATACAGTAGTATCACTAATATGGTCTTTAGCAGTCATACAGTAGTATCACTAATATGGGCTTCAGCAGTCATACAGTAGTATCACTAATATGGTCTTTAGCAGTCATACATTAGTATCACTAATATGGGCTTTAGCAGTCATACAGTAGTATCACTAATATGGTCTTTAGCAGTCATACAGTAGTATCACTAATATGGTCTTTAGCAGTCATACAGTAGTATCACTAATATGGTCTTTACCAGTCATACAGTTGTATCACTAATATGGTCTTAAGCAGTCATACAGTAGTATCACTAATATGGTCTTTAGCAGTCATACAGTAGTATCACTAATATGGGCTTTAGCAGTCATACAGTAGTATCACTAATTTGGTATTTACCAGTCAAACAGTAGTATCACTAATATGTGCTTTAGCAGTCATACAGTAGTATCACTAATATGGTCTTTACCAGTCATACAGTAGTATCACTAATATGGTCTTTACCAGTCATACAGTAGTATCACTAATATGGTCTTTACCAGTCATACAGTAGTATCACTAATATGGTCTTTAGCAGTCATACAGTAGTATCACTAATATGGTCTTTAGCAGTCATACAGTAGTATCACTAATATGGTCTTTAGCAGATATACAGTAGTATCACTCATTTTTATCTTTAGCAGTCATACAGTAGTATCACTAATATGGTCTTTAGCAGTCATACAGTAGTATCACTAATATGGTCTTTAGCAGATATACAGTAGTATCCCTAATATGGTCTTTAGCAGTCATACAGTAGTATCACTAATATGGTATTTAGCAGTCATACAGTAGTATCACTAATATGGTCTTTAGCAGTCATACAGTAGTATCACTAATATGGTCTTCAGCAGTCATACAGTAGTATCACTAATATGGTCTTTAGCAGTCATACAGTAGTATCCCTAATATGGTCTTTAGCAGACATGCAGTAGTATCATTAATATGGTCTTTAGCAGTCATACAGTAGTATCACTAATATGTGCTTTAGCAGTCATACAGTAGTATCACTAATATGGGCTTAAGCAGTCATACAGTAGTATCACTAATATGTGCTTTAGCAGTCATACAGTAGTATCACTAATATAGTCTTTAGCAGTCATACAGTAGTATCACTAATATGTGCTTTAGCAGTCATACAGTAGTATCACTAATATGGTCTTTAGCAGTCATACAGTAGTATCACTAATATGGTCTTTAGCAGTCATACAGTAGTATCCCTAATATGGTCTTTACCAGTCATACAGTAGTAGACCTAATATGTTCTTTAGCAGTCATACAGTAGTATCACTAATATGTGCTTTAGCAGTCATACAGTAGTATCACTAATATGGGCTAAAGCAGTCATACAGTAGTATCACTAATATGTGCTTTAGCAGTCATACAGTAGTATCACTAATATAGTCTTTAGCAGTCATACAGTAGTATCACTAATATGTGCTTTAGCAGTCATATAGTAGTATCACTAATATGGTCTTTAGCAGTCATACAGTAGTATCACTAATATGGTCTTTAGCAGTCATACAGTAGTATCCCTAATATGGTCTTTACCAGTCATACAGTAGTAGACCTAATATGTTCTTTAGCAGTCATACAGTATTATCCCTAATATGGGCTATAGCAGTCATACAGTATTATCACTAATATGGTCTTTACCAGTCATACAGTAGTATCACTAATATGGTCTTTAGCAGTCATACAGTAGTATCACTAATATAGTCTTTAGCAGTCATACAGTAGTATCCCTAATATGGTCTTTAGCAGTCATACAGTATTATCCCTAATATGGTCTTTACCAGTCACACAGTAGTAGCCCTAATATGGTTTTTACCAGTCATAAAGTAGTATCACTAATATGGTCTTTAGCAGTCATAAATAGTGATGTCGCAAACAGTTCGCCGGAGAACAGTTCCCGACGATCTTAGCTTGTTCGGGTTCACCGCGGCGGGCGAACATATGCGATGTTCGATCCGCCCCCTATTTGTCATCATTGAGTAAACTTTGACCCTGTATCTCACAGTCTGCAGACACATTTCAGCCAATCAGCATCAGACACTCCCTCCCAGACCCTCCCAGCTCCTGGGCAGCAGCCATTTTAGATTCATTATGATCCTGCATTCTTAGTGAGAGGAGAGATAGTACTGCTGCTGCTTGTGATTTTATAGGGAAATTGATAGCTAATCTAGTGTATTCAGTGTCCACTACAGTCCTGAAGGACTAATCTGAACTTTGCTGTAAGGACAGCCCCCCAAAAAGCCCTTTTAAGGGCTAGAACTTCAGCCCAAAAAGCTATTTTTTTTTTTATTTTTTTTTTGTAATCTAATTGCATTTGCCTGCCTGTCAGCCTGTGTGTGAGGCTCACAGCATATACTGTGATTAATTGCTCACTGCCACCACTCATATCTGGTGTAACATTAGTGTAAATTTAAAAAAAAAACTTTTACATCAGTTTGCTAGTGTAATCTAATTTAATTTTCCATCAGGCCTGTGTCAGGCCCACAGCATATACTGTGAATAATTGCTCTGTGCCACCACTCATATCTGTTGTAACATTAGTGTAAAAAAATTTTTAAAAAACTTTTACATCAGTCTGCTAGTGTTATTTAATCTGCCAGCGTGTGTGCCAGACCCACTTTCCAACTAGTGCCACCAATCATATTTGTTATAACAGTAGTGTAAATATATAAAAAAAAAAAAACTTTTTTGACTGTGAAACATCATTTAGCTAGTGTAATCTAATTGCAGTTGCCTGCCTGCCAGCGTTTGTGCCAGGCTCACTTGCCAACTATTGCTACCAATCATATTTGTTATAACAGTATTGTAAATATTTTTTTAAAAAACTTTTTTGACTGTGAAACATCATTCAGCTAGTGTAATCTAATTGCAGTTGCCTGCCTGCCAGCGTGTGTGACAGGCCCACTTGCCAACTAGTGCCACCAATCATATTTGTTGTAACAGTAGTGTACATATTTTAAAATAAAACTTTTTGGACTGTGAAACATCAGTCTGCTAGTGTTATCTTATTGCATTTGCCTGCCTCCCTGCCAGCGTGTGTGCCAGGCCCACTTGCCAAGTTAGTGGCACCACTCAAATTTGTTGTAACAGTAGTTTAAATATTTAAAAAATAAACATTTTTGACTGTGAAACATCAGTCTGCTTTTTTGTGTCAGGCTCACAGCGTATACTGTGCCCACTTGCCCAGTGCCACCACTCATATCTTGTTTAATAGTAGTGTAAGTGTACATTTAAAAAAAATAAACTTTTTGGATTGTGAAACATCAGTCTGCTTTTTTGTGTCAGGCTCACAGCGTATACTGTGCATACTTGCCCAGTGGCACCACTCATATTTTGTTTAATAATAGTGTAAGTCTACATTTAAAAAAAAAAATGACAGGCAGAGGCAGGCCACCCCGCAGGTGCCGTTGTGGTCGTAGTGCTGTGATTCCCTTTGACCCTACAATAATGCACAGTGTTCAGAGGCCACATGCCATGAACATGAAAAGTTCTGAGGAGGACCTAGTTGAATGGCTAACACAGGACACCCAATCTTCTACAGCTTCCACTCCTAACCTTGACACACCATCCACCTCCAGCTTAGCTTCAGGCACCTCTCAAGTGACCAGTGCCACTCGCCCGCCTGCTGCCACCACCAACACTAGCACCACAGCCGCTTCACTTGATCTGTCAGAGGAGTTATTGACACATCAGTTGGAAGAAATGAGTGATGCGCAACCATCATTGACAGAGGATGTAGATAACAGTGATATGTCTCAGTCAGGCAGCATTACAGACATGGACATACGGTGTGATGATGATGGTGATGTTGTACCCGCTGCTGCTTCCTTTGTTGATTTGTCAGATACAAGTGAAGAGGTTGATGATGATGCATCCGTGGATGTCACGTGGGTGCCCACTAGAAGAGAAGAAGAAGAGGGGGAAAGTTCAGATGGGGAGACAGAGAGGAGGAGACGAGTTGGAAGCAGGGGGAGGTCGTCGCAAGGAGCTAGTGGCACAAAACGCAAACGCCGATGGGATGAACACATGAGTAGAAGCAGCACACAAATTTAAAGCCGCCATCCTCCTCCTGGTCCAGCATCTTCAGCCACGTCAACCACTGCTGTACTCCTTGCCCCCTCTCAACCATCCGCCACTCAGTCTCTCTTACGTAGCAGTTTCTGGTCATCTGCCCACAGTCATGTGTCTGTCAAGGACATGTTTGAGTGTAAGAAGCCAATTTCCCAAAAGTCACCCCCTTGCCCGGCATCTGACAGCTGGCTTGTCTGAACTCTTAGCCCGCCAGCTTTTACCACACAAGGTGGAGTCTGAGGCATTCAAAAAATTTGTATCTATTGGGACACCGCAGTGGAAGGTACCCGGCCAAAATTTCTTTGCACAAAAGGCAATCCCCAACCTGTGCTCGATTGTGCGAAAGGAAGTAATGGCATGTCTGGCACACAGCATTGGGGCAAGGGTCCATCTGACAACTGATAGCTGGTCTGCAAAGCATGGTCAGGGCAGGTATATCACCTACCCTGCGCATTGGGTAAACCTGCTGACGGCTGACAAGCATGGAATGCGTGGCTCTGCAGAGGAGTTGGTGACACCGCCACGACTTGCAGGCAGGCCTGCTGCTACCTCCTCTACTCCTCCTACTCCATCCTCTTCCATAACCTCTTCCTCGGCTGAGTCCTCTTCTGCTGCTGCATCTTGCTCCACATCAACGGCACCCCCCCAGCTCCCCAGGTACTATTCAACATCCCGGATACGGCAGTGTCACGCCGTCTTGGGGTTGACTTGCCTGAAACAACAAGAAAAAGCTGTTAACGAGTATTTGTATGACCGGGGTGCTAGGACAGCCTCTGGGGAGCTGGGGATTTTTTTGCCACGTTACTGGACGCTCATGCGCAATGCCTGTAGGCCCATGCGTCCTTTTGAGGAGGTGACAAACCTAGTCAGTCGCACCGAAGGCACCATCAGCGACATCATACCATTTGTTTTCTTCCTGGAGCGTGCCCTGCGAAGAGTGCTGGATCAGGCCGTAGATGAGCGTGAAGTGGAAGAGGAAGAGTTGTGGTCTCCATCACAACAAGAAACAGCCTTATCAGCATCGCTTGCTGGACCAGCGGCAATGCAGGTAGTGGATTGTGAGGAAGAGGAGTCAGAGGAGGAATGTGGCTTTGAGGAGGAAGACCAAGCACAACAGGCATCCCAGGGTGCTCGTTGTTGTCACCTATCTGGTACCCATGGTGTTGTACGTGGCTGGGGGGAAGAAGATACCTTCAGTGAGATCATTGAGGACGAGGAACGGGACATGATTAGCTCGGCATCCAACCTTGTGCAAATGGGGTCTTTCATGCTGTTGTGCCTGTTGAGGGACCCTCGTATAAAAAAGCTGAAGGAGAACGACCTGTACTGGGTTTCCACACTACTAGACCCCCGGTATAAGCATAAAGTGACGGAAATGTTACCGAATTCCCGCAAGTCGGAAAGGATGGACCAGTTCAAAAATAAATTAAAAAGTATGCTTTACACAGCATATAAGGGTGATGTCACAGCACAACGGGAATCTAACAGGGGAAGAGATGAAAGTAATCCTCCTCCTCCCACGACCACACCGGCAAGGACAGGACGCTTTCCAGACGTGTTGTTGATGGAGGACATGCGGACGTTTTTAACTCCTATGCATCGCCACAGCCCTTCGGGATCCAGCCTCAGAGAACGACTCAACCGAAAGGTAGCAGACTACCTCGCATTAACTGCGGATCTCGACACTCTGAGGAGCGATGGACCCCTTGACTACTGGGTGTGCAGGCTTGACCTGTGGCCTGAGCTATCCCAATTAGCAATCGAACTTCTGGCCTGCCCCGCTTCAAGTGTCCTGTCAGAAAGGACCTTCAGTGCAGCACGAGGTATTGTCACTGAGAAGAGAAGTTGCCTAGGTCAAAAAAGTCTTGATTATCTCACCTTTATTAAAATCAATGAGGGATGGATCCCGAAAGGACTGACATTGTGCGATACATTTGAGTAAAAAAGGCCTGATGAGATGAGCTGCCTTGGGCTACAAACGGTACACACGCTGCTGTATTTTATCTTCGAATGCCGGATGACTTGCGTGACTTATCCGCCATCAACTATGGTTCAAGCCGCAATGTTTTAGGGCACTTTCTAACTGTCAAACAAACATCAATTTTTCTGGCTGCTGCTATAGCAGCGTCTGCAACAATAGCTCATTTTTCAGGCATTTGTACATGCCAAATTTGTATGGCCTCTGGTGCTGCACTGTGGCTACAAAACCCAAACCAAAAAAAAGGCACATAACAGGGATTAAACTGTTAAGAATAGTATTACTTAACACACCACTCATATCTGGTGGCACAATAGATTGCACGCGCAGTGCCCCAAATTTGAAGCAGGAGGACCGACCATGCATCTTTTTCCATCTCCCGGTTCTGAAAATACATGCCATATACACGTCCCCTGGCGCCGCAACTGCCTCTGGGAACCTAACCATGGGTCCCAGACCGCACGTCTTGTAATTCTCTGTTAGGGAAATTATATATCTATCAAATCTATCTATTTATCTAACGAATCTATCTAACTATCAATCGTATCTATCAAATGTATATTGCATCTATTGATCGATGTAATTCGTATCTATCAAATGTATATTGCATCTATTGATCTATGTAATTCGTATCTATCAAATGTATATTGCATCTTTTGATCCATGTAATTCGTATCTATCAAATGTATATTGCATCTTTTGATCTATGTAATTCGTATCTATCAAATGTATATTGCATCTTTTGATCTATGTAATTCGTATCTATCAAATGTATATTGCATCTTTTGATCTATGTAATTCGTATCTATCAAATGTATATTGCATCTATTGATCAATGTAATTCGTATCTATCATATGTATATTGCATCTATTGATCTATGTAATCTATGTATCTATCTATCAAATCTATCTATCTCGTGGTTGTGCAAATGGACTGTTTGCGGTTGTTTGCGGTGCATTACACGGTGAGTTTGGTCTGTCACTGTGAAGCGGGCGTAACCCTTACACTACCTGATCGATACAACATCATACCTGATGTTTTAAAGCACGTTATTCCAAACAATTTAGTAATGTTAGGTGATTTAGGCCCTTTATGGCTTAAAACCAGACTCTGCATCAACTATGTAATTTTCCGTGGGAGTTTTGCCATGGATCCCCCTCCGGCATAGACCCCTTGAAACAACTTTTCCATCACTATTGTGGCCAGAAACAGTCCCTGTGGGTTTTAAAGTTTGCATGCCTATTGAAGTCAATGGCGGTTCACCCGGTTCACAAACAGTTGCGGAAGTTCGAGTCCGCCGTTCGCGAACCAAAATTTTTAGGTTCGCGACATCACTAGTCATAAATTAGTATCACTAATATGGTATTTACCAGTCATACAGTAGTAGCCCTAATATTGTCTTTAGCAGTCATACAGTAGTATCACTAATATGGTCTTTAGCAGTCATACAGTAGTATCACTAATATGGTCTTTAGCAGTCATACAGTAGTATCACTAATATGGTCTTTACCAGTCTTACAGTAGTATCACTAATATGGTCTTTAGCAGTCATACAGTAGTATCCCTAATATGGTCTTTACCAGTCATACAGTAGTAGCCCTAATATGGTCTTTAGCAGTCGTACAGTAGTATCACTAATATGGTCTTTACCAGTCATACAGTAGTAGCCCTAATATTGTCTTTAGCAGTCTTACAGTAGTATCACTAATATGGTCTTTAGCAGTCATACAGTAGTATCCCTAATATGGTCTTTACCAGTCATACAGTAGTAGCCCTAATATGGTCTTTAGCAGTCGTACAGTAGTATCACTAATATGGTCTTTAGCAGTCATACAGTAGTATCACTAATATGGTCTTTAGCAGTCATACAGTAGTATCACTAATATGGTCTTTAGCAGTCATACAGTAGTATCACTAATATGGTATTTAGCAGTCATACAGTAGTATCCCTAATATGTGCTTTATCTGTCATACAGTAGTATCACTAATATATTTTTTATCAGTTAGAGAGTAGTATCACTAATGTGGGCTTTAGCAGTCATACAGTAGTATCCCAAATATGGTCTTTAGCAGTCATACAGTAGTATCACTAATATGGTCTTTAGCAGTCATACAGTAGTATCACTAATATGGTCTTTAGCAGTCATACAGTAGTATCACTAATATGGTCTTTAGCAGTCATACAGTAGTATCACTAATATGGTCTTTAGCAGTCATACAGTAGTATCACTAATATGGTCTTTAGCAGTCATACAGTAGTATCACTAATATGGTCTTTAGCAGTCATACAGTAGTATCACTAATATGGTCTTTAGCAGTCATACATTAGTATCACTAATATGGGCTTTAGCAGTCATACAGTAGTATCACTAATATGGTCTTTAGCAGTCATACAGTAGTATCACTAATATGGTATTTAGCAGTCATACAGTAGTATCCCTAATATGGTCTTTACCAGTCATACAGTAGTATCACTAATATGGTATTTAGCAGTCATACAGTAGTATCACTAATATGGTCTTTACCAGTCATACAGTAGTATCACTAATATGGTCTTTAGCAGACATACAGTAGTATCACTAATATGGTCTTTAGCAGTCATACAGTAGTATCACTAATATGGTCTTTAGCAGTCATACAGTAGTATCCCTAATATGGTCTTTAGCAGTCATACATTAGTATCCCTAATATGGTCTTTAGCAGTCATACAGTAGTATCACTAATATGGTCTTCAGCAGTCATACAGTAGTATCACTAATATGGTATTAAGCAGTCATACAGTAGTATCACTAATATGGTCTTTAGCAGTCATACAGTAGTATCACTAATATGGTCTTTAGCAGTCGTACAGTAGTATCACTAATATGGTCTTTAGCAGTCGTACAGTAGTATCACTAATATGGGCTTTAGCAGTCGTACAGTAGTATCACTAATATGGGCTTTAGCAGTCATACAGTAGTATCACTAATATAGTCTTTAGCAGTCATACAGTAGTATCACTAATATGGTCTTTAGCAGTCATACAGTAGTATCACTAATATGTGCTTTAGCAGTCATACAGTAGTATCACTAATATGGTCTTAATCAGTCATACAGTAGTATTACTAATATGGTCTTTAGCAGTCATACAATAGTATCACTAATATGGGCTTTAGCAGTCATACAGAAGTATCACTAATATGGTCTTTAGCAGTCATACAGTAGTATCACTAATATGGTCTTTAGCAGTCATACATTAGTATCACTAATATGGGCTTTAGCAGTCATACAGTAGTATCACTAATATGGGCTTTAGCAGTCATACAGTAGTATCACTAATATGGGCTTTAGCAGTCATACAGTAGTATCACTAATATGGTCTTTAGCAGTCCTACAGTAGTATCCCTAATATGGTCTTTACCAGTCATACAGTAGTATCACTAATATGGTCTTTAGCAGTCATACAGTAGTATCACTAATATGGTCTTTAGCAGTCCTACAGTAGTATCCCTAATATGGTCTTTAGCAGTCATACAGTAGTATCACTAATATGGTCTTTAGCAGTCATACAGTAGTATCACTAATATGGTCTTTAGCAGTCATACATTAGTATCACTAATATGGGCTTTAGCAGTCATACAGTAGTATCACTAATATGGGATTTAGCAGTCATACAGTAGTATCACTAATATGGGCTTTAGCAGTCATACAGTAGTATCACTAATATGTGCTTTATCAGTCATACAGTAGTATCACTAATATAATCTTTAGCATCATACAGTAGTATCACTAATATGGTCTTTAGCATCATACAGTAGTATCACTAATATGGTCTTTAGCATCATACAGTAGTATCACTAATATGGTCTTTACCAGTCATACAGTAGTAGCCAAAATATGGTCTTTAGCAGTCATACAGTTGTATCACTAATATGGTCTTAAGCAGTCATACAGTAGTATCACTAATATGGTCTTTAGCAGTCATACAGTAGTATCACTAATATGGTCTTTAGCAGACATACAGTAGTATCACTAATATGCTCTTTAGCAGTCATACAGTAGTATCACTAATAGGGTCTTTAGCAGACATACAGTAGTATCACTAATATGGTCTTTAGCAGACATACAGTAGTATCACTAATATGGTCTTTACCAGTCATACAGTAGTATCACTAATATGGTCTTTAGCAGTCATACAGTAGTTGTATATGTCTAACAACGTAAAAAGGAGAGTAGAAACCTAAAATACAGGTAACTAAAAGTCTAGGCAAAAGTTAGCACAACTGTATGAAATAAATAAGAGACTAGGGCGAATTCTTGAAATACAAATAGATTTAATAAAGTTACACTAAATAAGTGCATACATCCAAACATACAAACACATACATACAGGGATATAAGATGCATAAAAATGTTAGGTTGGCCGTGCAGGGGACTGGTGCACCAGTATACACAAAGTATACACAAATTGGCAAATGTTCATCACTTTGCATGTATAGGTAATATATAATTGTAATCCAAAGTATAGTGCGTGTCCTTAAAGTTGCACGGACCAAGTGGATACAGTCTTACCCCTTCGTGTCTAAATGTACATAGTAGCGTGAGGACATCAGGAGTCAAGGGGAGCTTACCCTCGCCGCGTCTTTTTCACAGGCTTGAGTTTTATCCTTCTATCTGGTACCGCATTGTAGCCGGGCTCCGCTTTGTTTCTGTTTGTCTGGGGCTGCTTCTCACTTCATATGGGTTTCAATAGGTAAACATTGCCACCTCTCTTCCTGACTATGGTGCATTCTGGGCCAGAATGCACCATAGTCAGGAAGAGAGGTGGCAATGTTTACCTATTGAAACCCATATGAAGTGAGAAGCAGCCCCAGACAAACAGAAACAAAGCGGAGCCCGGCTACAATGCGGTACCAGATAGAAGGATAAAACTCAAGCCTGTGAAAAAGACGCGGCGAGGGTAAGCTCCCCTTGACTCCTGATGTCCTCACGCTACTATGTACATTTAGACACGAAGGGGTAAGACTGTATCCACTTGGTCCGTGCAACTTTAAGGACACGCACTATACTTTGGATTACAATTATATATTACCTATACATGCAAAGTGATGAACATTTGCCAATTTGTGTATACTTTGTGTATACTGGTGCACCAGTCCCCTGCACGGCCAACCTAACATTTTTATGCATCTTATATCCCTGTATGTATGTGTTTGTATGTTTGGATGTATGCACTTATTTAGTGTAACTTTATTAAATCTATTTGTATTTCAAGAATTCGCCCTAGTCTCTTATTTATTTCATACAGTTGTGCTAACTTTTGCCTAGACTTTTAGTTACCTGTATTTTAGGTTTCTACTCTCCTTTTTACGTTGTTAGATATTCACTTTTCTAGGATGCACCTGTATCTTTTATTGACTTATTAAGAGTGCTACTCACCCTGCTTTTCTAGTAGTTGTATATGGCATGGATTTTAGGACCCGGGAGATGGAAAAAGATGCTTGGTCGGTCCTCCAAATTTGGCCGAAACACAAGTGGCTGTCACAAAACAGTCCGGCCACGAGATAGATAGATTTGATAGATAGATACATAGATTACATAGATCAATAGATGCAATATACATTTGATAGATACGAATTACATAGATCAATAGATGCAATAAACATTTGATAGATACGAATTACATAGATCAATAGATGCAATATACATTTGATAGATACGAATTGCATAGATCAATAGATGCAATATACATTTGATAGATACGAATTAAATAGATCAATAGATGCAATATATATTTGATAGATACGAATTACATTGATCAAAAGATGCAATATACATTTGATAGATACGAATTACATAGATCAATAGATGCAATATACATTTGATAGATATGAATTACAAAGATCAATAGATGCAATATAAAAAATTTTAGATACGAATTACACAGATCAATAGATGCAATATACATTTGATAGATACGATTGATAGTTAGATAGATTTGATAGATAAATAGATAGATTTGATAGATATATAATTTCCCAGACAGAGAATTACAAAGACGTGCGGTCTGTGACCCATGGTAAGGTTACTTTCTTTTGCACAATCGAGTACAGGTTGGGGTCCGGGATTGCCTTTTGTGCAAAGAAATTGTTGCCGGGTACCTTCCACTGCGGTGTCCCCTATCAGGGGACGTGTATATGGCATGGATTTTAGGAACCGGGAGATGGAAAAAGATGCTTGGACACCCAGTACAGGTCGTTGTCCTTCAGCCTTTTTATACGAGGGTCCCCGACCCTCAACATGCATGACAGCATGAAAGACCCCATATGCCATGACTTCCTTTTGCACAATCAAGTACAGGTATGGCATCGATTTTAGGAACCCAGAGATAATTTTTAGGAACCGGGAGATGGAAAAAGATGCTTGGACACACAGTACAGGTCGTTCTCCTTCAGCCTTTTTATACGAGGGTCCTTGACCCTCAACAGGCATGACAGCATGAAAGACCCCATATGCCATGACTTCCTTTTGCACAATCGAGTACAGGTATGGCATCGATTTTAGGAACCCAGAGATAATTTTTAGGAACCGGGAGGTGGAAAAAGATGCTTGGACACCCAGTACAGGTCGTTCTCCTTCAGCCTTTTTATACGAGGGTCCCCGACCCTCAACAGGCACAACAGCATGAAAGACCCCATATGCCATGACTTACTTTTGCACAATCGAGTACAGGTATGGCATTGATTTTAGGAACCTGGAGATGGAAAAAGATGCTTGGACACCCAGTACAGGTCGTTCGCCTTCAGCCTTTTTATACGAGGGTCCCCGACTCTCAACAGGCACGACAGCATGAAAGACCCCATATGCCATGACTTCTTTTTGCACAATCGAGTACAGGTATGGCATCGATTTTAGGAACCCGGAGATAATTTTTAGGAACCGGGAGATGGAAAAAGATGCTTGGACACCCAGTACAGGTTGTTCGCTTTCAGCCTTTTTATACGAGGGTCCTCGACCCTAAACAGGCACTACATCATGAAAGAACCCATCTGCCATGACTTACTTTTGCACAATCGAGTACAGGTATGGCATCGATTTTAGGAACCCGGAGATAATTTTAGGAACCCGGCGAGGGTAAGCTCCCCTTGACTCCTGATGTCCTCACGCTACTATGTACATTTAGACACGAAGGGGTAAGACTGTATCCACTTGGTCCGTGCAACTTTAAGGACACGCACTATACTTTGGATTACAATTATATATTACCTATACATGCAAAGTGATGAACATTTGCCAATTTGTGTATACTTTGTGTATACTGGTGCACCAGTCCCCTGCACGGCCAACCTAACATTTTTATGCATCTTATATCCCTGTATGTATGTGTTTGTATGTTTGGATGTATGCACTTATTTAGTGTAACTTTATTAAATCTATTTGTATTTCAAGAATTCGCCCTAGTCTCTTATTTATTTCATACAGTTGTGCTAACTTTTGCCTAGACTTTTAGTTACCTGTATTTTAGGTTTCTACTCTCCTTTTTACGTTGTTAGATATTCACTTTTCTAGGATGCACCTGTATCTTTTATTGACTTATTAAGAGTGCTACTCACCCTGCTTTTCTAGTAGTTGTATATGGCATGGATTTTAGGACCCGGGAGATGGAAAAAGATGCTTGGTCGGTCCTCCAAATTTGGCCGAAACACAAGTGGCTGTCACAAAACAGTCCGGCCACGAGATAGATAGATTTGATAGATAGATACATAGATTACATAGATCAATAGATGCAATATACATTTGATAGATACGAATTACATAGATCAATAGATGCAATAAACATTTGATAGATACGAATTACATAGATCAATAGATGCAATATACATTTGATAGATACGAATTGCATAGATCAATAGATGCAATATACATTTGATAGATACGAATTAAATAGATCAATAGATGCAATATATATTTGATAGATACGAATTACATTGATCAAAAGATGCAATATACATTTGATAGATACGAATTACATAGATCAATAGATGCAATATACATTTGATAGATATGAATTACAAAGATCAATAGATGCAATATAAAAAATTTTAGATACGAATTACACAGATCAATAGATGCAATATACATTTGATAGATACGATTGATAGTTAGATAGATTTGATAGATAAATAGATAGATTTGATAGATATATAATTTCCCAGACAGAGAATTACAAAGACGTGCGGTCTGTGACCCATGGTAAGGTTACTTTCTTTTGCACAATCGAGTACAGGTTGGGGTCCGGGATTGCCTTTTGTGCAAAGAAATTGTTGCCGGGTACCTTCCACTGCGGTGTCCCCTATCAGGGGACGTGTATATGGCATGGATTTTAGGAACCGGGAGATGGAAAAAGATGCTTGGACACCCAGTACAGGTCGTTGTCCTTCAGCCTTTTTATACGAGGGTCCCCGACCCTCAACATGCATGACAGCATGAAAGACCCCATATGCCATGACTTCCTTTTGCACAATCAAGTACAGGTATGGCATCGATTTTAGGAACCCAGAGATAATTTTTAGGAACCGGGAGATGGAAAAAGATGCTTGGACACACAGTACAGGTCGTTCTCCTTCAGCCTTTTTATACGAGGGTCCTTGACCCTCAACAGGCATGACAGCATGAAAGACCCCATATGCCATGACTTCCTTTTGCACAATCGAGTACAGGTATGGCATCGATTTTAGGAACCCAGAGATAATTTTTAGGAACCGGGAGGTGGAAAAAGATGCTTGGACACCCAGTACAGGTCGTTCTCCTTCAGCCTTTTTATACGAGGGTCCCCGACCCTCAACAGGCACAACAGCATGAAAGACCCCATATGCCATGACTTACTTTTGCACAATCGAGTACAGGTATGGCATTGATTTTAGGAACCTGGAGATGGAAAAAGATGCTTGGACACCCAGTACAGGTCGTTCGCCTTCAGCCTTTTTATACGAGGGTCCCCGACTCTCAACAGGCACGACAGCATGAAAGACCCCATATGCCATGACTTCTTTTTGCACAATCGAGTACAGGTATGGCATCGATTTTAGGAACCCGGAGATAATTTTTAGGAACCGGGAGATGGAAAAAGATGCTTGGACACCCAGTACAGGTTGTTCGCTTTCAGCCTTTTTATACGAGGGTCCTCGACCCTAAACAGGCACTACATCATGAAAGAACCCATCTGCCATGACTTACTTTTGCACAATCGAGTACAGGTATGGCATCGATTTTAGGAACCCGGAGATAATTTTTAGGAACCGGGAGATGAAAAAAGATGCTTGGACACCCAGTACAGGTCGTTCTCCTTCAGCCTTTTTATACGAGGGTCCCCGACCCTCAACAGGCACGACAGCATGAAAGACCCCATATGCCATGACTTACTTTTGCACAATCGAGTACAGGTATGGCATCGATTTTAGGAACCCGGAGAAATTTTTTAGGAACCGGGAGATGGAAAAAGATGCTTGGACACCCAGTACAGGTCGTTTTCCTTCAGCCTTTTTATACGAGGGTCCCCGACCCTCAACAGGCACGACAGCATGAAAGACCCCATATGCCATGACTTACTTTTGCACAATCGTGTACAGGTATGGCATCAATTTTAGGAACCCGGAGAAAATTTTTAGGAACCGGGAGATGGAAAAAGATATTTGGACACCCAGTATAGGTTGTTCTCCTTCAGCCTTTTTATACGTGGGTCACCGACCCTCAACAGGCACGACAGCATGAAAGACCCCATATGCAATTACTTCCTTTTGCAAAATTGAGTACAGGTATGGCATAGTTTTTAGGAACCCGTAAATCATTTTTAGGAACCGGGAGATGGAAAAAGATGCTTGGTCTGTCCTCCTACTTCAAATTTGGGTCAATCTACTGTGCCACCACATATGACTGGTGTGTTAAGTAATACTATTCTTAGCAGTTTAATCCCTGTTATGTGCCTTTTTGTTGGTTTGGGTTTTGAAGCCTCAGTGAAGCACCAGAGGCCAGAAAAATTAGGCATTTACACAATCACATGCCTGAAAAATTAGGTATTGTTGCAACCGCTGCTGTAGCAGCGGCCAGAAAAATTGATGTTTGTTTGACAGTTACAAAGTGCCCTAAAACATTACGGCTTGAACCCTAGTTGTTGGCGGATAAGTCACGCAAGTCATCCGGCATTTGAAGATAAAATACAGCATCGTGTGTACCATTTGTAGCCCAAGGCAGCTCATGTCATCAGGCCTTTTTTACTCAAATGTATCGCACAATGTCAGTCCCTTCGGGATCCATCCCTCATTCATTTTAATAAAGGTGAGATAATCAAGACTTTTTTTGACCTAGGCGACTTCTCTTCTCAGTGACAATACCTCCTTCTGCACTGAAGGTCCTTTCTGACAGGACACTTGAAGCGGGGCAGGCCAGAAGTTCGATTGCAAATTGGGATAGCTCAGACCACAGGTCAAACCTGCACAACCAGTAGTCAAGGGGTTCATCGCTCCTCAGAGTGTCGAGATCCGCAGTTAATGCGAGGTAGTCTGCTACCTGTCGGTTGAATCGTTCTCTGAGGCTGGATCCCGAAGGGCTGTGGCGATGCATAGGAGTTAAAAAGGTCCTCATGTCCTCCATCAACAAGACGTCTGGAAAGCATCCTGTCCTTGCCGGCGTGGTCGTGGGAGGAGGAGGATTACTTTCATCTCTTCCCCTGTTAGATTCCCGTTGTGCTGTGACATCACCCTTATACGCTGTGTAAAGCATACTTTTTAATTTATTTTTTAACTGCTCCATCCTTTCCGACTTGCGGGAATTCGGTAACATTTCAGTCACTTTATGCTTATACTGGGGGTCTAGTAGCGTGGACACCCAGTACAGTTCATTCTCCTTCAACTTTTTTATACAAGTGTACCTCAACAGGCACGACAGCATGAAAGACCCTATTTGCACAAGGTTGGATGCTGAGCTACTCATGTCCCGTTCCTCGTCCTTACTGATCTCACTGAAGGTATCTTCTTCCCCCCAGCCACGTACAACACCACGGGTACCAGATAGGTGACAACAACGAGCACCCTGGGATGCCTGTTGTGCTTGGTCTTCCTCCTCCTCCTCAAAGCCACATTCCTCCTCTGACTCCTCTTCCTCACAATCCTCTTCCTGCTTTGCCGCTGGTCCAGCAAGCGATGCTGATAAGGCTGTTTCTGGTGGTGATGGAGACCACAACTCTGATCCAGCACTCTTCGCAGGGCACGCTCCAGGAAGAAAACAAATGGTATGATTTCGCTGATGGTGTCTTCGGTGCGACTGACTAGGTTTGTCACCTCCTCAAAAGGACGCATGAGCCTACAGGCATTGTGCATGAGTGTCCAGTAACGTGGCAAAAAAATCCCCAGCTCCCCAGAGGCTGTCCTAGCAAATACTCGTTAACAGCTTTTTCTTGTTGTAGCAGGTGGTCGAAAATTAGGAGTGTTGAATTCCAATGTGTCGGGCTGTCGCAAATCAAGAGCCTCACTGGCAGGTTGTTTCGCCACTGGATATCTGACAAGTGTGCCATGGCCGTGTAGGAATGCCTGAAATGGCCACACACCTTCCTGGCCTGCTTCAGGACGTCCTGTAAGCCTGGGTACTTATGCAAAAAGCGTTGTACAATCAGATTACACACATTTGCCATGCACGGCACATGTGTCAACTTGCCCAATTTCAATGCCACCACCAAATTACTTCCATTGTCAGAAACCACTTTGCCGATCTCCAGTTGGTGCGGAGTCAGCCACTGATCCACCTGTGCGTTTAGGGCGGACAGGAGTGCTGGTGCGGTGTGACTCTCTGCTTTCAGGCAAGTCAACCCCAATACGGCGTGACACTGCCGTATCCGGGATGTTGAATAGTACCTGGGGAGCTGGGGGGGTGCCATTGATGTGGAGCAAGACGCAGCAGCAGAAGAGGACTCAGCCGAGGAAGAGGTTATGGAAGAGGATGGAGTAGGAGGAGTAGAGGAGGTAGCAGCAGGCCTGCCTGCAAGTCGTGGCGGTGTCACCAACTCCTCTGCAGAGCTACGCATTCTATGCTTGTCAGCCATCAGCAGGTTTACCCAATGCGCAGTGTAGGTGATATACCTGCCCTGACCAAGCTTTGCAGACCAGCTATCAGTGGTCAGATGGACCCTTGCCCCAACACTGTGTGCCAGACATGCCATTACTTCCTTTCACACAATCGAGTACAGGTTTGGGATTGCCTTTTGTGAAAAGAAATTTCGGCCGGGTACCTTCCACTGCGGTGTCCCAATAGATACAAATTTTTTGAACGCCTCAGACTCCACCAGCTTGTATGGTAAAAGCTGGCGGGCTAAGAGTTCAGACAAGCCAGCTGTCAGACGCCGGGCAAGGGGGTGACTTTGGGAAATTGGCTTCTTACACTCAAACATGTCTTTGACAGACGCCTGACTGTGGGCAGATGACCAGGAACTGCTACGGAAGAGAGACTGAGTGGAGGATGGTTGAGAGGGGGCAAGGAGTACAACAGTGGTTGACATGGCTGAAGATGCTGGACCAGGAGAAGGATGGTGGCTTTGAGTTTGTGTGCTGCTTCTACTCATGTGTTCATCCCATCTGCGTTTGTGATGTGAGACCATGTGCCTTCGCAAAGCAGTTGTACCTAGGTGGGTGTTGGACTTCCCACGACTCAGTTTCTTTTGGCACAGGTTGCAAATGGCATCGCTGTTGTCAGAGGCAGACACACAAAAAAATGCCACACTGCTGAGCTCTGCAATGACAGCATTCTGGTGGTGGCAACAGCATGCGTTGATTGGCGTGCTGTCTGGCTGACCCCGGGTGCTGATGCATGCTGTCTGACTGTGCCACTATCTCCTTGCGACGACCTCCCCCTGCTTCCAACTCGTCTCCTCCTCCTCTCTGTCTCCCCATCTGAACTTTCCCCCTCTTCTTCTTCTCTTCTAGCGGGCACCCACATGACATCCATGGACGCATCATCATCAACCGATTCACTTGTATCCGACAAATCAACAAAGGAAGCAGCAGCGGGTACAACATCACCATCATCACACCGTACGTCCATGTCTGTAATGCTGCCTGACTGAGACATATCACTGTTGTCTACATCCTCTGTCAATGATGGTTGCGCATCACTCATTTCTTCCAACTGATGTGTCAATAACTCCTCTGACAGATCAAGTGAAGCGGCTGTGGTGCTAGTGTTGGTGGTGTCAGCAGGCGGGCGAGTGGCACTGGTCACTTGAGAGGTGCCCGAAGTTAAGCTGGAGGTGGATGGTGCGTCAAGGTTACGAGTGGACGCTGTAGAAGATTGGGTGTCCTGTGTTAGCCAGTCAACTATGTCCTCCTCAGAACTTTTCGCATTCATGGCACGTGGCCTCTGAACACTGTGCATTATTGTAGGGTCAAAGGGAATCACAGCACCACGACCACGACGACACCTGCGGGGTGGCCTGCCTCTGCCTGTCATTTTTTTTTAAAATGTAGACTTACACTACTATTAAACAAAATATGAGTGGTGCCACTGGGCAAGTTTTCACAGTATACGCTGTGAGCCTGACACAAAAAAAGCAGACTGATGTTTCACAATCCAAAAAGTTAATTTTTTTTAAATGTACACTTACACTACTATTAAACAAGATATGAGTGGTGGCACTGGGCAAGTGGGCACAGTATACGCTGTGAGCCTGACACAAAAAAGCAGACTGATGTTTCACAGTCAAAAATGTTTATTTTTTAAATATTTAAACTACCGTTACAACAAATATGAGTGGTGCCACTAACTTGGCAAGTGGGCCTGGCACACACGCTGGCAGGCAGGCAGGCAACTTTAATTAGATTACACTAGCAGACTGATGTTTCACAGTCAAAATTTTTTTTTTTATAAATATTTACACTACTGTTATAACAAATATGATTGGTGGCACTTAGCAAATGGGCCTGGCACACAAGCTGGAGGCAGGCAACTGCAATGAGATTACAATAGCAGACTGATGTTTCACAGTCAAAAAAGTTTTTTTTTTAAATATTTACACTACTGTTATAACAAATATGATTAGTGGCACTAGTTGGTAAGTGGGGCTGACACACACGCTGGCAGGCAGGCAGGCAGGCAACTGCAATTAGATTACACTAGCTGACTGATGTTTCACAGTCAAAAAAGTTTTTTTTTTTAAATATTTACACTACTGTTACAACAAATTTGAGTGGTGCCACTAACTTGGCAAGTGGGCCTGGCACACACGCTGGCAGGCAGGCAACTGCAATTAGATTACACTAGCAGACTGATGTTTCACAGTCAAAAAGTTTTTTTTTTAAATATTTACACTACTGTTATAACAAATATGATTGGTGGCACTTAGCAAGGGGGCCTGGCACACACGCTGGCAGGCAGGCAACTGCAATTAGATTACACTAGCAGACTGATGTTTCACAGTCAAAAAAGTTTTTTTTTTAAAATATTTACACTACTGTTATAACAAATATGATTGGTGGCACTAGTTGGAAAGTGGGCCTGGCACACACGCTGGCAGGCAGGCAACTGCAATTAGATTACACTAGCTGACTGATGTTTCACAGTCAAAAAAGTTTTTTTTTAAATATTTACACTACTGTTACAACAAATATGAGTGGTGCCACTAACTTGGCAAGTGGGCCTGGCATACACGCTGGCAGGCAGGCAACTGCAATTAGATTACACTAGCTGACTGATGTTTCACAGTCAAAAAAGTTTTTTTTTTTAAATATTTACACTACTGTTACAACAAATATGAGTGGTGCCACTAACTTGGCAAGTGGGCCTGGCACACACGCTGGCAGGCAGGCAGGCAACTGCAATTAGATTACACTAGCAGACTGATGTTTCACAGTCAAAAATGTTTTTATTTAAAATATTTACACTACTGTTATAACAAATATGATTGGTGGCACTTAGCAAGGGGGCCTGGCACACATGCTGGCAGGCAGGCAACTGCAATTAGATTACACTAGCAGACTGATGTTTCACAGTCAAAAAAGTTTTTTTTTTTAAAATATTTACACTACTGTTATAACAAATATGATTGGTGGCACTAGTTGAAAAGTGGGCCTGGCACACACGCTGGCAGGCAGGCAACTGCAATTAGATTACACTAGCTGACTGATGTTTCACAGTCAAAAAAGTTTTTTTTAAAATATTTACACTACTGTTACAACAAATATGAGTGGTGCCGCTAACTTGGCAAGTGGGCCTGGCACACACGCTGGCAGACAGGCAACTGCAATTAGATTGCACTAGCAGACTGATGTTTCACAGTCAAAAAAGTTTTTTTTTGGAATATTTACACTACTGTTACAATAAATATGAGTGGTGCCACTAACTTGGCAAGTGGGCTTGGCACACACGCTGGCAGGCAGGCAACTTCAATTAGATTACACTAGCAGACTGATGTTTCACAGTCAAATTTTTTTTTTTTTTAAATATTTACAATACTGTTATAACAAATATGATTGGTGGCACTAGTTGGCAAGTGGGCCTGGCACACACACAGACTGATGTAAAAGTTTCTTTAAAAAAAAAATTACACTAATGTTACACCAGATATGAGTGGTGGCACTAAGGATGGAAGTAGGCACAGTATATGCTGTGAGCCTGACACACAGGCTGGCACTAGTGGCAGGCTGCCCTGGCAACTAAAATTAAATAACACTAGCAGACTGATGTAAAAGTTTTTTTTTTTTTAAAGTTACACTAATGTTACAACAGATATGAGTGGTGGCACTGAAGATGGAAGTAGGCACAGTATATGCTGTGAGCCTGACACACAGGCTGGCACTAGTGGCAGGCTGGCCTGGCAACTAAAATTAAATAACACGAGCAGACTGATGTAAAAGTTTTTTTTTTTTAAAAATTACACTAATGTCACAACAGATATGAGTGGTGGCACTGAGGATGGAAGTAGGCACCGTATATGCTGTGAGCCTGACACACAGGCTGGTAGCACTAGTGGCAGGCTGGCCTGGCAACTAAAATTAAATAACACTAGCAAACTGATGTAAAAAATTGTTTTTTAAAAAATGTACACTAATGTTACAACAGATATGAGTGGTGGCACTGAGGATGGAAGTAGGCACAGTATATGCTGGGAGCCTGACACACAGGCTGGCACTAGTGGCAGGCTGACCTGGCAACTAAAATTAAATAACACTAGCAGACTGATGTAAAAGTTTTTTTAAAAATAATTTACACTAATGTCACAACAGATATGAGTGGTGGCACTGAGAATGGAAGTAGGCACAGTATATGCTGTGAGCCTGACACACAGGCTGGCACTAGTGGCAGGCTGCCCTGGCAACTAAAATTAAATAACACTAGCAGACTGATGTAAACGTTTTTTTAAAAAAAATTTACACTAATGTCACAACAGATATGAGTGGTGGCACTGAGGATGGAAGTAGGCACAGTATATGCTGTGAGCCTGACACACAGGCTGGCACTAGTGGCAGGCTGCCCTGGCAACTAAAATTAAATAACACTAGCAGACTGATGTAAAAGTTTTTTTTTTTTAAAAAGTCACGCTAATGTTACAACAGATATGAGTGGTGGCACTGAGGATGGAAGTAGGCACAGTATATGCTGTGAGCCTGACACACAGGCTGGCACTAGTGGCAGGCTGGCCTGGCAACTAAAATTAAATAACACTAGCAGACTGATGTAAAAGTTTTTTTTTAAAAAAGTCACACTAATGTTACAACATATATGAGTGGTGGCACTGAGGATGGAAGTAGGCACAGTATATGCTGTGAGCCTGACACACAGGCTGGAACTAGTGGCAGGCTGGCCTGGCAACTAAAATTAAATAACACTAGCAGACTGATGTAAAAGTTTTTTTAAAAATAATTTACACTAATGTCACAACAGATATGAGTGGTGGCACTGAGGATGGAAGTAGGCACAGTATATGCTGTGAGCCTGACACACAGGCTGGCACTAGTGGCAGGCTGACCTGGCAACTAAAATTAAATAACACTAGCAGACTGATGTAAAAGTTTATTTAAAAAAAAAAAATTAAACTAATGTTACACCAGATATGAGTGGTGGCACTGAGGATGGAAGTAGGCACAGTATATGCTGTAATTTTTATAAAATTACACTAATGTTACATTAGATATGAGTGGTAGCACTGAGGCTGGCAGTGGCAGGCTGGCCTGACAACTGAAATTAGATTACACTAGCAGACTGATGTAAAAGTTTATTTTAAAAAAAATTACACTAATGTTACACCAGATATGAGTGGTGGCACTGAGGATGGAAGTAGGCACAGTATATGCTGGGAGCCTGACACACAGGCTGGCACTAGTGGCAGGCTGGCCTGGCAACTAAAATTAAATAACACTAGCAGACTGATGTAAAAAAAAAAATAAACAAAATTTACACTAATATTACAACAGATATGAGTGGTGGCACTGAGGCTGGCAGTGGCAGGCTGGCCTGGCAACTGAAATTAGATTACACTAGCAGACTGATGTAAAAGTTTTTTTAAAAAACATTTACACTAATGTTACACCAGATATGAATGGTGGCACAGAGCAATTAATCACAGTATATACTGTGAGCCTGACACACAGGCCTGCTGGCAACTGAAATTAGATTACACTAGCAAAATGATGTAACAGTTGTTTTTTTTTAATTTACACTAATGCTACACCAGATATGAGTGGTGGCAGTGAGCAAGTAGGCACAGTATAAGCTGCGAGCCATACACACAGACTGACAGGCAGGCAAATGCAATTAGATTACAAAAAAAAAACGACTGAAGTTCTAGCCCTAAAAAGGGCTTTTTGGGCTGAAGTTCTAGCCCTAAAAACGGCTTTTTGGGGTGCTGTCCTTACAGCAGAGATCAGACGAGTCCTTCAGGACTGTAGTGGACACTGAATACACTAGCCTAGCTATCAATTTCCCTATAAAATCACCAGCAGCAGCACTATCACTCCATGCAAGATCAGAATGAATCTAAAATGGCTGCTGCCCAGGAGCTGGGAGGGTCTGGGAGGGTCTGGGAGGGAGGGTCTGCTGCTGATTGGCTGAAATGTGTCTGCAGACTGTGAGATACAGGGTCAAAGTTTACTCAATAATGACGAATAGGGGGCGGATCGAACATCGCATATGTTCGCCCGCTGCGGAGAACGCGAACAAGCTAAGATTGCCGGGAACTGTTCTCCGGCGAACTGTTCGCGACATCACTAATTAAAGGAGAAGGAGGAGGAATTACAATAATAATAATATTAATGCTTTGATAAAGAATTTTATTGTATATTATGTATCCACACAAACTTATCTCACTTGTTATGTGTAATGGGGTCACAAAAGTCGGCACTTTTACATAACTCTTCATCATTAACTATTTGCCTCTCACATCCTCAGTTCTCTGACTCCTACTATAGTCACTCAAATTTACTTTGTCCTCCCTCCCTAACGCTGAGCCCCCCGACCATAACAGACATACAGTAGTCACATGCATATTTTTTTTTATTTATTAAGCAGGTCTTACCAACACAGATGGTACCCCCTCTGACAGGTCTGTATCCAGGGGGGCAAGGTTTAATACACTGGTCTGGCAACACTATACATTCACCATAATCTGTAGAAACAGATTGTATGTTAGATCTCACATTAGTCACAATAAAAATAATAATGTTTTAGTTAAGTGCTGTTTAGTTAGGTTCATCTGTTAAATTTTTTTTCTATATTTAAAATGAGTATTTGTTTATAAAAGACACTTACTGGCACACTGTATTATCTGTTATTTATTAAATACTGCAAACTTCATCTTATTATCTATCATGTCACACTAAAGCTAAGCTTTAAAATTATATCAACAATAATAATATTATTACTATTATTATTATAATAATTACTATTATTATGCTATTTTGTATTAATTATTGTTGTTTGCTGAAGATGAAGATTGTAGTAGTAATAACAATAATAGTTGTACTAATAGTAATAATAATAATAATAGTAGTAGTAATAATAATGTTGTTGATTATAATAATACTAGTAGTAATAATAATAACAATAATAATAATAATTATAACAACAATGATTATTGCTATAATTATAATGCTATCCTCACAAACTTACCCCACTTGTTATGTGTAATGGGGTCATAAAGGACATCACTTTTACATAACTCTTCTATATTTTGTCTCTATCCCAATTTGTTTTATGTCCCTTTAACTATTTGTCTCTCAGTTCCTCAGCTCTCTGACTCCTACTATAGTCACTCAAATCTGCTTTGGCCCCTCCCTACTGCTAAAATCCACCCCCCCCCCCATAACAGACACACAGTAGTCACATGTATTTTTTTATTTATTCAGCAGGTCTTACCTTTACAGATGGTAACCCCTCTGACAAGTTTGTATCCAGGGTAGCAGGGATAATAACATAGGTCTGGCTGCACTGTACATTCATCAATATCTGTAGAAACAGATCTGTATGTTAGATCTCACATTAGTCTCAATAAAAATAATAATGTTTTAGTTAAGTGCTGTTTAGTTAGGTTCATCTGTTAAATTTTTTATCTATATTTAAAATGAGTATTTGTTTATAAAAGACACTTACTGGCACACTGTATTATCTGTTCCTGTTGTTTATTAAATACTGCAAACTTCACCTCATTATCTATCATGTCCCACTAAAGATGAGATTTATAATAATAAAAATACTAATAAGTGTAATAAAATATTATTATTATTATTAATAATAATAATAATAATAACAACAACAATAGTAATTATTATCACTACAAAAACAATAGTAATAATTATTACTACTATTATTTATTATTATGATTTATTATTTTTGTTTCTGTTGTTATTATTAACAACAACAATAATAATAACTGTAGAAGTAGAAGTAATAATAATAATATTAATAAAAATAGTAATAGTAGTAATAGTAATAGTAGAAATAATAATAATAGTAGTAATAATAATAATGTTGTTAATGATGAAAATAATAGTAGTAGTAATAGTACTACTACTACTAATAATAATAGTAATAATAAATAATAATAAATAAATAATAGTAATAGTAGTAATAATAATAATAATAATGTTGTTGATGACAATAATATTAGTAATAATAACAGAAACAACAACAATTATTACTATAATAATAATACTTTGATAAAGGATTTTATTGTATATTATGTATCCTCAAAAACTTATCCCACGTGTTATGTGTAATGGGGTCATAAAGGACGACACTTTTACATATAACTCTTTATCATAAACTATGTGTCTCTCTGTTCCTCAGCACTCTGACTCCTACTATAGTCACACAAATCTTCTCTGTCCTCCCTCCCTACTGTTGAACCCCCGCCCATAACAAATATACAGTAGAAACATGCATTTTTTTCTTTAATCAGCAGGTCTTACCAATACTGGTTGTAGCCCAAATGCCAGGTGTGCTTGATAAAGCATGAGCAACGGTTGTTACCCGAAATGTCACTTTGTGATGTGATGTCTGTGTGACAAAATAAAGGATATATAATATACCAGCGCTGTGGACACTTGTTGTGGTATCTATGATAATAATACCTGATAATAATACAGTAGATATTGATGAATGTAATACAAGGCAAGACCTATGTCTGAATAAACAATGTATTAACACACCTGGATCACTCACATGATCCTGCTATCCCAATTACACACCTGGCATTTAGGGTACAACCAGTATTGGTATGACCTGCTGATTAAAGAAAAAAATGCATGTGACTACTGCATGTCTGTTATGGGCGGGGGTTCAGCGCTGTGGACACTTGTTGTGGTATCTATGTGATTGAGGGATTTGGCAGAGTCCCTGTCTTCACCTGCGCAGGATAGAAACTTTGTGTTGCTGTTTCACATTCAAGTATATAGGTATTATTATCAGGTATTGGTAGAGCGCCAACAGATTCCATAGGCAGTATACAGAATAACATTTATAGTGATCAAATAGATAGAGGGCCCTGCCGAGAGTTGCACTGTTGTAGTCAGCTCTCATGAAGGTGATCTACAAAAAGCTGGGCTCCTAGGCTTAAATGCTAAGGGGTTCAAGGGGATAGCAGTGGAGTTAGGAAGGTTAGTGTAGGTTGTATGCATCCCTTCTGCTCTCATGAAGGTGATCTACAAACAACTGGACTCATAGGCTTACATGCTAAAGGGTTCAAGGGGATAGCAGTGGAGTTAGGAAGGTTAGTGTAGGTTGTATGCATCCCTAAATAGTAAAGTCTTTAAGGAGCGCTTGAAGCTTTCAAAACTAGGGGAGAGTCTTGTGGAGCAAGACAGGGAGTTCCATAAGATGGGAGCCAGCCTGGAGAAGTCTTGTAAATGGGAGTATCTGGAGTCAAGGTCTGCGATGTAGGGGGGAGCAGTGCAGTTTAGGGCTTTCTATGTCAGAGTGAGAATTTTGTGTTTAATCCTGGAGGCAAGAGGAAGTCAGTGAAGGGATTGGCAGAGAGGTGCAGCAGATGAAGAGGAATGTGTAAGGAACTGTACTGTATATGAAAAGATCTATATGTTAGTACTTACATTAGTCATAATAAAATAATAATGTCTAGTTTTAACCACAGTGCTATTAAATCAGCTCCACCTGTCACTGTCACCTCTCTGTAGTTGTTCACACAAGTCACATGCAGACACACAACATTAACTAACTCTCAGCTAGATTATGAGTTTGGCGTTATGATTGAAAAAGCAGCGTTATGGCCCATAACGCTGCTTTTTCCCTAACGCTGGTATTACGAGTCTTGTTGGTATAGGTGTATCGCACACCTTTTAGCCAGTCACGCAACGTCAGTACCACACTTTTAAAAAGGTCCTTTTTCAATGGGACTCCCATAGCGCCTGTATTACAAGTTTGCCTGGGAGGCTAAAAAGTGAGCAGTACACCCTATACCAACAAGATTCGTACTGCCATCTAAAGTCAGTAGTTATGAGTTTTGTGTTACAAAGCTGTAACATAAAACTCATAACTAAAGTGTTAAAAAGTACACTAAAACCCATAAACTACCTATTAACCCCTAAACCGAGGCTCTCCCGCATCGCAAACACTATAATAAACTTATTGACCCCTAATCTGCCGCTCCAGACATCGCAGCGACTATTAAAATTTAATAACCCCAATTCCGCCACTCCCCGACATTGTCGCCACTATAATAAACCTATTAACCCCTATACCATCGTCCTCCCGCATTGCAAACACTATTTAAATATTATTAACCCCTAATCTGTCGTCCGCCCACACCGCTGCTATAATAAACCTATTAATCCCTAAACCGCAAGCCCCCCACAACAAAATATACTATAATAAAATATAAACCCCTAAACCGAAAGCCCCCCACAACTAAATATACTAAAATAAACTATTAACCCCTAAACCAAAAGCCCCCACAATGAAATAAACTAATTTAAACTATTAACACCTAAACCTAATGCCCCCTAAATTTATATTAAAACTACAATTTCCCTATCTTAAATTAAAATTTACCTGTCAAATTACAAAAAATAATTTTAAGCTAACAATTACTCTATTCTAATTATTAAACTACAATTAAACTAACTACCAATTAAAAAAAAACTAAACTACACATTAAAAAAATCCTACCACTACTCTAAAAATTACAAAGTAACTAATTACAAAAAAAATAAAATAACTAAATTACAAACAAAAAAAATTACAAAAAATAAGAAACAAATGATCAAAAATAAAAACAAATTACACCTAATCTCATAGCCCTATCAAAATACCCCCACCCAAATAAAAAAACCTAGCCTACACTAAACTGCCAATAGCCCTTAAAAGGGCCTTTTGTGGGGCATTGCCCCAAAGATATCAGCTCTTTGACCTGTAAAAAAAATACAAACACCCCCCCCAATAGTAAAACAAACCAACCACCCAACCCCTCCCCCCAAATAATAAAAAAATAAAAAAAACTATCTAAATAAACCTAAGCTAACCATTGACCTGAAAAAGGCATTTGTATGGGCATTGCATTCAGCTCTATTGCCATGCCCTAAAAAGGGCAATCAGCTCTTTTATGAAAAGCCCAAACCCTAAGCTAAAATAAAAACCCACCTAAAAGAACCTTAAAATAACCTAACACTAACCCCCAACGATCCACTAACAGTTACTGAAGTCCCCGCTTGAAGGATCCATCCAGCCAGCGAAGTCCTCATCCAAGCAGCAAGAAGTCTTCATCCAGGCGGTATCTTCTATCGTCATCCATCTGGCGCGGAGCGGATCCATCTTGAAGACATCCGGCGCGGAGCATCCTCTTCATACGGTTGCCGCCGTACACTGGAACTTCAATGCAAGTGATGTCATCAAAGATGGCGTCCCTTGCAATCCTATTGGCTGAAAGATTTCTATCAGGCAATAGGAATTAAAGCTGCTAAAATCCTATTGGCTGTTCCAATCAACCAATAGGATTGAGCTGTCATCCTATTGGCTATTCCAATCAGCCAATAGGAATGAGCTGTCATCCTATTGGCTGTTCCAATCAGCCAATAGTATGAGAGCTCAATCCTATTGGCTGATTGGAACAGCCAATAGGATTTTTGCAGCTTTAAATCCTATTGGCTGATAGAAATCTTTCAGCCAATAGGAATGCAAGGGACGCCATCTTTGATGACAACCCTTGCATTGAAGCTTCAATTTACGGCGGTGACCATATAAAGAGGATGCTCAGTGCCAGATGTCTTGAAGATGGAACCGCTCCGCGCCGGATGGATGAAGGTAAAAGATGCCGCCTGGATGAAAACTTCTTGCCGCTTGGATGAGGACTTTGCCAGCTGGATGGATCCTTCAAGCGGAGACTTCAATAACTGTAAGTGGATCGTCGGGGATTAGTATTAGGTTTTTTTAAGGGTTTTTTGGGTGTTTTGTTTTCTAGCTTATCAGGGCATGGCAAAAGAGCTAAATGCCCTATTAAGGGCAATGCCCATACAAATGCCTGTTTCAGGGCAATGGTTAGCTTAGGTTTATTTAGATAGGTTTTATATTTGGGGGGGTTGGTTGGGTGGGTGGTTTTACTGTTCGGGGGGGTGTTTGTAATTTTTTAATTAATGCCCCACAAAAGGCCCTTTTAAAGGCTATTGGTAGTTTATTGTAGGCTAGGGTATTTTTATTTGGGGGGTGGTATTTTGATGGGGCTATTAGATTAGGTGTAATTTGTTTTTATTTTTGATAATTTCGTTTGTTATTTTGTGTTGGGTTTTTTGTAATATAATACATTTTATTTTAGTAATTTTAGGAGGTTTTTTTGTAGTTGTAATGTTAGGTTTTAGTGTAAGGCAGGTTAGGTTTTATTTCACAGGTAAGTTTGTATTTATTTTAACTAGGTAGTTAGTAAATAGTTAATAACTATTTACTAACTAGTCTACCTAGTTAAAATAAATACAAACTTACCTGTGAAATAAAAATAAAACCTAAGGTAGCTACAATATAACTATTAGTTATTTTGTAGCTAGCTTAGGTTTTATTTTGCAGGTAAGTATTTAGTTTTATATAAATATTATTTAGTTAATAATTTTAACATTAATTTCTGTGTATTTTAATTATGTTAAAGTGTTAGGGTTACGTTAGGGTTAGGGTTATGTTACGGTTAGGTGTAAGGGTTAATGTATCTATTTAGTGTAAGTAATGTGGGAGGCCAGAGTTTTAGGGGTTAATAACTTTAGTATAGTGTCAGCGATATTGGGAGCGGAAGATTAGGGGTTAATAAATGTATGTAGGTGGTGACGATATTAGGGGCAGCAGATTAGGGGTTAATAAGTTTATGTTGAAGGAGGCGATGTTAGGGGCAGCAGATTAGGGGTTAATAAGTTTATGTAGGTGGCGGCGATGTTGGGGACGGCAGATTAGGGGTTAATAAATGTATGTAGGTGGCGGCGATGTTAGAAGTGGCAGATTAGGGGTGTTTAGACATGAGGTTTATGTTAGGTTTTTACATTAAATTAATTTTACCCATAGACATCAATGGGGCTGCGTTACAGGGCTTTTCATTCCGTGATCGCAGGTGTTAGGCATTTTTTTTTTGCCGACTCTCCCCATTGATATCTATGGAGAAATCATGCACAAGGACGTCAAAACAGCGCTTGTTTTCGATGCGGTATGGCGCTCAACGCAACCATATCGCCCACACAAGCCTGCTTTTTTAAACTTGTAAAGGCAGACACAGGCTCACTGCTAACAGGCCAGGAGACACAGCTTACTGCTAACAGACCAGGAGACACAGCTTACTGCTAACAGACCAGGAGACACAGGCTTACTGCTAACAGACCAGGAGACACAGCTTACTGCTAACAGACCAGGAGACACAGACTTACTGCTAACAGACCATGAGACACAGACTTAATGCTAACAGACCAGGAGACACAGCTTACTGCTAACAGACCAGGAGACACAGCTTACTGCTAACAGACCAAGAGACACAGGCTTACTGCAAACAGACCAGGAGACACAGACTTACTGCTAACAGACCAGGAGACACAGCTTACTGCTAACCGACCAGGAGACATAGCTTACTGCTGACAGACCAGGAGACACAGCTTACTGCTAACAGACCAGGAGACACAGCTTACTGCTCACCGACCAGGAGACACAGCTTACTGCTGACAGACCAGGAGACACAGCTTACTGCTAACAGACCAGGAGACACAGCTTACTGCTAACCAACCAGGAGACACAGCTTACTGCTGACAGACCAGGAGACACAGCTTACTGCTAACAGACCAGGAGACACAGCTTACTGCTAACAGACCAGGAGACACAGACTTACTGCTAACAGACCAGGAGACGCAGGCTTACTGCTAACAGACCAGGAGACACAGGCTTACTGCTAACAGGCCAGGAGACACAGCTTACTGCTAACAGACCAGGAGACACAGGCTTACTGCTAACAGACCAGGAGACACAGACTTACTGCTAACAGACCAGGAGACACAGACTTACTGCTAACAGACCAGGAGACACAATTTACTGCTAACAGACCAGGAGACACAGACTTACTGCTAACAGACCAGGAGATACAGACTTACTGCTAACAGACCAGGAGACACAGCTTACTGCTAACAGACCAGGAGACACAGACTTACTGCTAACAGACCAGGAGACACAGCTTACTGCTAACAGACCAGGAGACACAGACTTACTGCTAACAGACCAGGAGACACAGACTTACTGCTAACAGACCAGGAGACACAGCTTACTGCTAACAGACCAGGAGACACAGACTTACTGCTAACAGACCAGGAGACACAGACTTACTGCTAACAGACCAGGAGACACAGACTTACTGCTAACAGACTAGGAGACACAGGCATACTGCTAACAGACCAGGAGACACAGACTTACTGCTAACAGACCAGGAGACACACGCTTACTGCTAACAAACCAGGATACACAGCTTACTGCTAACAGACCAGGAGACACAGGCTTACTGCTAACAGACCAGGAGACACAGGCTTACTGCTAACAGACCAGGAGACACAGACTTACTGCTAACAGACCAGGAGACACAGACTTACTGCTAACAGACCAGGAGACACAGGCTTACTGCTAACAGACCAGGAGACACAGACTTACTGCTAACAGACCAGGAGACACAGACTTACTGCTAACAGACCAGGAGACACAGGCTTACTGCTAACAGACCAGGAGACACAGGCTTACTGCTAACAGACCAGGAGACACAGGCTTACTGCTAACAGACCAGGAGACACAGACGTACTGCTAACAGACCAGGAGACACAGTTTACTGCTAACAGACCAGGAGACTCAGGCTTACTGCTAACAGACCAGGAGACACAGGCTTACTGCTAACAGACCAGGAGACACAGCTTACTGCTAACAGACCAGGTGACACAGCTTACTGCTAACAGACCAGGAGACACAGGCTTACTGCTAACAGACCAGGAGACTCAGGCTTACTGCTAACAGACCAGGAGACACAGACTTACTGCTAACAGACCAGGAGACACAGACTTACTGCTAACAGACCAGGAGACACAGCTTACTAACAGACCAGGAGACACAGACTTACTGCTAACAGACCAGGAGACACAGACTTACTGCTAACAGACCAGGAGACACAGCTTACTGCTAACAGACCAGGAGACACAGACTTACTGCTAACAGACCAGGTGACACAGACTTACTGCTAACAGACCAGGAGACACAGGCTTACTGCTAACAGACCAGGAGACACAGGCTTACTGCTAACAGACCAGGAGACTCAGGCTTACTGCTAACAGACCAGGAGACACAGACTTACTGCTAACAGACCAGGAGACACAGACTTACTGCTAACAGACCAGGAGACACAGGCTTACTGCTAACAGACCAGGAGACACAGCTTACTGCTAACAGACCAGGAGACACAGACTTACTGCTAACAGACCAGGAGACACAGGCTTACTGCTAACAGACCAGGAGACACAGACTTACTGCTAACAGACCAGGAGACACAGACTTACTGCTAACAGACCAGGAGACACAGGCTTACTGCTAACAGACCAGGAGACACAGACTTACTGCTAACAGACCAGGAGACACAGCTTACTGCTAACAGACAAGGAGACACAGCTTACTGCTAACAGACCAGGAGACACAGACTTACTGCTAACAGACCAGGAGACACAGCTTACTGCTAACAGACCAGGAGACACAGCTTACTGCTAACAACCCAGGAGACACAGACTTACTGCTAACAGACCAGGAGACACAGCTTACTGCTAACAGACCAGGATACACAGCTTACTGCTAACAGGCCAGGAGACACAGCTTACTGCTAACAGGCCAGGAGACACAGACTTACTGATAATAGACCAGGAGACACAGACTTACTGCTAACAGACCAGGAGACACAGACTTACTGCTAACAGACCAGGAGACACGGCTTACTGCTAACAGACCAGGAGACACAGGCTTACTGCTAACAGACCAGGAGACACAGGCTTACTGCTAACAGACCAGGAGACACAGCTTACTGCTAACAGACCAGGAGACACAGCTTACTGCTAACAGACCAGGAGACACAGCTTACTGCTAACAGACCAGGAGACACAGACTTACTGCTAACAGACCAGGAGACACAGACTTACTGCTAACAGACCAGGAGACACAGACTTACTGCTAACAGACCAGGAGATACAAGTCAAGTCAAGTCAAGAATACTTTATTAGCATGACATTATTACATGAGTTGCCAAAGTAATATGTTACACTAAAACAAATCAATAACAATTTATAAAGTAGGAGTATAGTGGGTAAATATGATAGTTCATTTAATCTGATTGGGGGTTCTGGTCATGTGACAGTCTGCTACATATCTTGCTACTATCCTTGTAGCTTTGTTGTTTTCTCCTAAGAGTACGCATAGTCTTTCTTGTTCCGACATCTGTGAAAAGTCTGTTATTTCTTTCATTATTTTTGGGAAGTATTTATCCCTTAAGGGTTTGTATCTTGTACAGTACAAGAGAAAGTGCGCTTCAGTCTCTATGTCCCCACTGTCACACTGTGCACATTGTCTGGCTGCCCTGTGTCTCCATTGTGCCTGATATCTGCCAGTCTCTATTTCCAGCTGGTGGTCAGAGATTCTGTATTTAGTGAGTATCTGTCTGTGCTTTGGGTTGGTGACACTTGTGAGATACTCAGCTAGTCTGTACTCTCTCTGTAGAGACCTGTAACACTCCATCTTGTTCTGTTGCCCTATCTGTTCCTCCCAGTGCCCAGTGTACCTCTCCTTCAGAGCTGTTAGTAAGGTATTTGGTGACACTCTCTCATGGGCTGTTCTTTTGCTGATGTGGTTTTGCAGGTCTGATGTATATTCTCTAAATGCTTTTGATGCTGGGTCACAGAGTGCTTGGTGGTAAAGTGTGCTTGTGTCACTATTTGTGAGGTGACACCAGAATTTGTACACCCGTTTCTCCTGTTAAGTGTAGTCAGTCCACGGGTCATCATTACTTCTGGGATATTAACTCCTCCCCAACAGGAAGTGCAAGAGGATCACCCAAGCAGAGCTGCTATATAGCTCCTCCCCTCTACGTCACACCCAGTCATTCTCTTGCACCCAACTAATAGATAGGATGTGTGAGAGGACTGTGGTGATTATACTTAGTTTTTATATCTTCAATCAAAAGTTTGTTATTTTAAAACAGCACCGGAGTGTGTTGTTCCTTCTCAGGTAGAATTTGAAGAAGAATCTACCTGAGTTTTTGGATGATTTTAGCCGGCGTAGCTAAGATTCATTTTGCTGTTCTCGGCCATTCTGAGGAGTGAGGTAAACTTCAGATCAGGGGACAGCGGGCAGGTTCACCTGCAAAGAGGTATGTTGCAGTATATTATTTTCTGAGGAATGGAATTGACTGAGAAAATACTGCCAATACCGATATAATGTAAGTTCAGCCTTAAATGCAGTAGTAGCAACTGGTATCAGGCTGTTATGTATATATGTTTACACTTCAGTATTGTGGGGAATGGCACTTCACTGGGATAATACTATATGCATATAACTTTTAGCCTAACTTGCAGTGGGAACATCTAGCAACAGGCTGTTTAATGACATTTCATGTTATTTGATTTAAACGTTTTGCTGGCATGTTAAATCGTTTAATTATCTGAGGTACTGGGTGAAAAATTGTTTTGGGCACTGTTTTTCCACTTGGCTGTCGTTTATTTTAATTTAAGACAGTTTACTGAACTTCCCTCACTGCTGTGTGTGAGGGGGAGGGGCCTATTTTGGCGCTTTTGCTACGCATCAGAAATTCAGTCACAAGTCTGTTTCTCTCCCTGCATGATCCGGATCGTCTCTACAGAGCTCAAGGGTCTTCAAAAATTATTTTGAGGGAGGTAATCACTCACAGCAGACCTGTGAGATTGTGCTTTGACTGTGATAAAAAACGTTTATATTTTGTACATTTTTTTCTGCTATTTAAGGGTTAGTTATCCATTGCTAATGGGGGCAATCCTTTGCTAAATTTATGCCTTTACCGGGAAAAATTTGGTTTTTATAATTTCTCCGGTTCATTGTTATTCAACTGTCATAGTTTTTTTCTGTGCTTCTTAAAGGCACAGTGCGTTTTTCATATTACTTGCTAGTTTAATTGCTAGTTTGTTAAACATGTCTGACTCAGAGGAATATCTCTGTGCTATATGTGCAAAAGCCAAGGTGGAGCCCAATAGAAATTTATGTACTAATTGCATTGATGCTACTTTAAATAAAAGTCAATCTGTACAAATTGAACATCATTCACCAAACAACGAGGGGGAAGTTATGCCGACTAACTTGCCTCACGTGTCAGTACCTGCATCTCCCGCTCGGGAGGTGCGTGATATTGTAACGCCGAGTACTTCAGGGCGGCCATTACAAATCACACTACAGGACATGGCTAATGTTATGACTGAAGTTTTGTCTAAATTACCAGAACTTAGAGGTAAGCGAGATCACTCTGGGGTGAGAACAGAGTGCGCTGATAATATTAGGGCCATGTCAGATACTGCGTCACAATTTGCAGAACATGAGGACGGAGAGCTTCAATCTGCAGGTGACTGATCTGATCCAAATAGAGTGGATTCAGACATTTCAAATTTTAAGTTTAAACTAGAAAACCTCCGTGTACTACTAGGGGAGGTATTAGCGACTCTGAATGATTGTAACACCGTTGCAATCCCAGAGAAATTATGTAGGCTGGATAGATACTATGCAGTACCAGCGAGTACTGACGTATTTCCTATACCTAAGAGGCTTACAGAGATAATTACTAAGGAGTGGGATAGGCCCGGTGTACCCTTCCCCCCCCCCTCCTGTATTTAGAAAAATGTTTCCAATAGACGCCACCACACGGGACTTATGGCAGATGGTCCCTAAGGTGGAGGGAGCGGTTTCTACTCTGGCTAAGCGTACCACTATCCCGGTGGAGGATAGCTGTGCCTTTTCAGATCCAATGGATAAAAAATTAGAGGGTTACCTTAAGAAGATGTTTGTTCAACAAGGTTTTATATTACAGCCCCTTGCATGTATTGCGTCTGTCACGGCTGCGGCCGCATTTTGGTCCGAGTCTCTGGAAGAGACTCTTGACTCAATAACTATAGATGAGATTTCAAATAAGCTTAAAACCCTTAAGCTAGCTAATTCATTTATTTCAGATGCCGTAGTATATTTAACTAAACTTACGGCTAAGAATTCCGGATTCGCCATTCAGGCACGTAGAGCACTGTGGCTAAAATCCTGGTCAGCTGATGTTACTTCTAAATCTAAATTACTTAACATTCCTTTCAAAGGGCAGACCTTATTCGGGCCCGGTTTGAAAGAAATTATCGCTGACATTACAGGAGGTAAAGGCCATGCCCTGCCTCAAGACAGAGCCAAACCTAGGGCTAGACAGTCTAATTTTCGTGCCTTTCGTAACTTCAAGGCAGGAGCAGCATCAACTTCCTCTGCACCAAAACAGGAAGGAGCTGTTGCTCGCTACAGACAAGGCTGGAAACCTAACCAGTCCTGGAACAAGGGCAAGCAGGCCAGAAAACCGGCTGCTGCCCCTAAGACAGCATGAATTGAGGGCCCCCGATCCGGGAACGGATCTAGTGGGGGGCAGACTTTCTCTCTTCACCCAGGCTTGGGCAAGAGATGTCCAGGATCCCTGGGCGTTAGAGATCATATCTCAGGGATATCTTCTGGACTTCAAAATCTCTCCCCCAAAATGGAGATTTCATCTTTCAAGGTTGTCAACAAACCAAATAAAGAAAGAGGCGTTTCTACGCTGTGTACAAGATCTTTTGCTAATGGGAGTGATCCACCCGGTTCCGCGGTCGGAGCACGGACAGGGGTTTTACTCAAATCTGTTTGTGGTTCCCAAGAAAGAAGGAACCTTCAGACCAATCTTGGATTTAAAGATCTTAAACAAATTCCTAAGAGTTCCATCGTTCAAAATGGAAACTATTCGGACAATCTTACCCATGATCCAAAAGGGTCAGTACATGACCACAGTGGATTTAAAGGACGCTTACCTTCACACTCCGATTCACAAAGATCATTACCGGTATCTAAGGTTTGCCTTCCTAGACAGGCATTACCAGTTTGTAGCTCTTCCATTCGGATTGGCTACGGCTCCAAGAATCTTCACAAAGGTTCTGGGCGCTCTTCTGGCGGTACTAAGACCGCGAGGAATTTCGGTGGCTCCGTACCTAGACGACATTCTGATACAAGCGTCAAGCTTTCAAACTGCCAAGTCTCATACAGAGTTAGTACTGGCATTTCTAAGGTCGCATGGGTGGAAGGTGAACGAAGAGAAAAGTTCTCTCTTTCCACTCACAAGAGTTCCCTTCTTGGGGACTCTTATAGATTCTGTAGAAATTAAGATCTACCTGACAGAAGGCAGGTTAACAAAGCTTCAAAATGCTTGCCGTGTCCTTCATTCCATTCAACACCCGTCAGTGGCTCAATGCATGGAGGTAATCGGCTTAATGGTAGCGGCAATGGACATAGTACCCTTTGCACGCCTACATCTCAGACCACTGCAATTGTGCATGCTAAGTCAGTGGAATGGGGATTACTCAGATTTGTCCCCTACTCTGAATCTGGATCAAGAGACCAGAAATTCTCTTTTATGGTGGCTTTCTCGGCCACATCTGTCCAGGGGGATGCCATTCAGCAGACCAGATTGGACAATTGTAACAACAGACGCCAGCCTACTAGGTTGGGGCGCTGTCTGGAATTCCCTGAAGGCTCAGGGATCATGGACTCAGGAGGAGAGTCTCCTTCCAATAAACATTCTGGAATTGAGAGCAGTTCTCAATGCCCTTCTGGCTTGGCCTCAGTTAACAACTCGGGGGTTCATCAGGTTTCAGTCGGACAACATCACGACTGTAGCTTACATCAACCATCAAGGAGGGACAAGAAGCTCCCTAGCGATGATGGAAGTATCAAAGATAATTCTCTGGGCAGAGTCTCACTCTTGCCACCTGTCAGCGATCCACATTCCTGGAGTGGAGAACTGGGAGGCGGATTTCCTAAGTCGTCAGACTTTTCATCCGGGGGAGTGGGAACTTCATCCGGAGGTCTTTGCCCAAATACTTCGACTTTGGGGCAAACCAGAGATAGATCTCATGGCGTCTCGCCAGAACGCCAAGCTTCCTTGTTACGGGTCCAGGTCCAGGGACCCGGGAGCGGTCCTGGTAGATGCTTTGACAGCACCTTGGACCTTCGAGATGACCTATGTGTTTCCACCCTTCCCGATGCTTCCTCGATTGATTGCCAGGATCAAACAGGAGAGAGCATCAGTGATTCTAATAGCGCCTGCGTGGCCACGCAGGACCTGGTATGCAGATCTAGTGGACATGTCATCCTGTCCACCTTGGTCTCTGCCTCTGAGACAGGACCTTCTAATTCAGGGTCCTTTCAAACATCAAAATCTAATTTCTCTGAAGCTGACTGCTTGGAGATTGAACGCTTGATTTTATCAAAGCGTGGATTTTCGGAGTCAGTAATTGATACCTTAATACAGGCTAGGAAACCTGTTACCAGAAAGATTTACCATAAAATATGGCGTAAATACTTACATTGGTGCGAATCCAAGAGTTACTCATGGAGTAAGGTTAGGATTCCTAGGATATTGTCTTTTCTACAAGAGGGTTTAGAAAAGGGTTTATCTGCTAGTTCCTTAAAGGGACAGATCTCAGCTCTGTCCATTCTTTTACACAAACGTCTGTCAGAAGTTCCAGACGTTCAGGCTTTTTGCCAGGCTTTGGCCAGGATTAAGCCTGTGTTTAAAACTGTTGCTCCACCATGGAGCTTAAATTTAGTTCTTAACGTTTTACAGGGTGTTCCGTTTGAACCCCTTCATTCCATTGATATTAAATTGTTATCTTGGAAAGTTCTGTTTTTAATGGCTATTTCCTCGGCTCGTAGAGTCTCTGAGTTATCAGCCTTACATTGTGATTCTCCGTATCTGATTTTTCATTCAGATAAGGTAGTTCTGCGTACTAAACCTGGGTTCTTACCTAAGGTTGTCACTAACAAGAATATCAATCAAGAGATTGTTGTTCCATCATTGTGTCTTAACCCTTCTTCAAAGAAGGAACGACTTCTGCACAATCTAGATGTAGTCCGTGCCCTGAAATTTTATTTACAGGCAACTAAAGATTTTCGCCAAACTTCTTCCCTGTTTGTCGTTTATTCTGGACAGAGGAGAGGTCAAAAAGCTTCTGCTACCTCTCTCTCTTTTTGGCTTCGTAGCATAATACGTTTAGCCTATGAGACTGCTGGACAGCAGCCTCCTGAAAGAATTACAGCTCATTCTACTAGAGCTGTGGCTTCCACTTGGGCCTTTAAGAATGAGGCATCTGTTGAACAGATTTGCAAGGCTGCAACTTGGTCTTCTCTTCATACTTTTTCCAAATTTTACAAATTTGACACTTTTGCTTCTTCGGAGGCTGTTTTTGGGAGAAAGGTTCTTCAGGCAGTGGTCCCTTCCGTATAAAGATCCTGCCTGTCCCTCCCGTCATCCGTGTACTTTAGCTTTGGTATTGGTATCCCAGAAGTAATGATTACCCGTGCACTGACTACACTTAACAGGAGAAAACATAATTTATGCTTACCTGATAAATTCCTTTCTCCTGTAGTGTAGTCAGTCCACGGCCCGCCCTGTTTTTTATGGCAGGTCTAAATTTTTAAATTATACTCCAGTCACCACTGCACCCTATAGTTTCTCCTTTCTCGTTTGGTTCTTGGTCGAATGACTGGGTGTGACGTAGAGGGGAGGAGCTATATAGCAGCTCTGCTTGGGTGATCCTCTTGCATCCTGTTGGGGAGGAGTTAATATCCCAGAAGTAATGATGACCCGTGGACTGACTACACTACAGAGAAAGGAATTTATCAGGTAAGCATAAATTATGTTTTTTGCATAGGTAACAACAATGGGAATCTTCCCAGCTCTGCTCTGCACCCATTGTTAGGGGCGCTTCTGTGTACCCGCAGTGCATATTTACAGAATTGGAGATGTGCAATTTCTGTGAGAGTTTTGTCCCATTCTCGGTAGTTCTGGGTCAGGGTTGGGCCCCAGACCTCACAAGTAGTAAGAAGTGAATACAGCGCCAACAAGAGGCCAAGGGATAAATATACTCACAGAGAGATAAAAGAAGATTATTTAATGAACCATGTTAAAAAGCATCAGTAATAAAAGACTATATATAAAAAATGTAAAAAGCACATATAAATAAAATTACAAATACAGGAATATCTTACAGAAGCGGCTCAAAGGGCCAAAGCTGATTATTACAATAAAAACAGAGGTAATAACAGGTGATCAGTGTGAGTGGTACACCAGAATAAGAGTGTATACTGATAAAACAGAATTAGCCTAAGTACAACTGTAGCAAGTGCATCAAGCAAAAAACTAATAAACAATAATACAAACAATAGTGTTCAAAATTAGTGTTACAAAAATAGTGTTCCAAAAAATAGAAAAATGCACTGCAGTGCAAAAAAAGGGGGTAGCAAAATAATTGTATAGATACAATCAAATAGTGAGTGAGTGCAAATGGATATAAAAATGCTAGCTACTTAATCCAGTGAGGTTAAGATATAATTAAATAAAATACACAATATGCAATAACATAAAAAATAAAATACACAATATGCAATAACATAAAAAATAAAAAATAATAAAATATAAAATATAATCCAAAAAAGTGTTCAAAAAGTTGATCAACAAATGTTAGTGAAGAGCAAAAATAAGTCAATCAAAACTAAAAAATGGAAAAAATGGGTGATGAAAAGCAAGGTGAAAGTGAGGAAATTGATTCCTTCCAATGTTAGTTACTTTGAGAGATCCAAATTCCTGAGTGTGGTTGCTGAAGTAGCTGAATGGATCCTAGCACCTGTCAGCTGCTCCTATGGTATCCTAAAAAGTGTCCCTGTAAAAAAAAAGGAAATTCACAACATAGTGTATCCAATATGAGAATGAAGTAAAGATTAAAGTAATGCTTACCAATATGTCAACGCGTTTCTGCCCTCAAAAAAGGGCCTTTCTCAAGACTAGACCTAGTCTTGAGAAAGGCCCTTTTTTGAGGGCAGAAACGCGTTGACATATTGGTAAGCATTACTTTAATCTTTACTTCATTCTCATATTGGATACACTATGTTGTGAATTTCTTTTTTTTACAGGGACACTTTACTGCTAACAGACCAGGAGACATAGGCTTACTGCTAAAAGACCAGGAGACACAGACTTACTGATAACAGACCAGGAGACACAGCTTACTGCTAACAGACCAGGAGATACAGACTTACTGCTAACAGACCAGGAGACACAGACTTACTGCTAACAGACCAGGAGACACAGCTTACTGCTAATAGACCAGGAGACACAGACTTACTGCTAACAGACCAGGAGACACAGACTTACTGCTAACAGACCAGGAGACACAGACTTACTGCTAACAGACCAGGAGACACAGACTTACTGCTAACAGACCAGGAGACACAGCTTACTGCTAACAGACCAGGAGACACAGACTTACTGCTAACAGACCAGGAGATACAGACTTACTGCTAACAGACCAGGAGACACAGCTTACTGCTAACAGACCAGGAGACATAGACTTACTGCTAACAGTCCAGGAGACAAAGCTTACTGCTAACAGACCAGGAGACATAGACTTACTGCTAACAGACCAGGAGACACAGACTTACTGCTAACAGACCAGGAGACACAGACTTACTGCTAACAGACCAGGAGACACAGCTTACTGCTAACAGACCAGGAGATACAGCTTACTGCTAACAGACCAGGAGACACAGCTTACTGCTAACAGACCAGGAGACATAGCTTACTGCTAACAAACCAGGAGACATAGACTTACTGCTAACAGACCAGGAGACACAGACTTACTGCTAACAGACCAGGAGACACAGGCTTACTGCTAACAGACCAGGAGACACAGCTTACTGCTAACAAACCAGGAGACATAGACTTACTGCTAACAGACCAGGAGACACAGACTTACTGCTAACAGACCAGGAGACACAGGCTTACTGCTAACAGACCAGGAGACACAGCTTACTGCTAACAGACCAGGAGACACAGACTTACTGCTAACAGACCAGGAGACACAGGCTTACTGCTAACAAACCAGGATACACAGCTTACTGCTAACAGACCAGGAGACACAGACTTACTGCTAACAGACCAGGAGACACAGACTTACTGCTAACAGACCAGGAGACACAGACTTACTGCTAACAGACCAGGAGACACAGACTTACTGCTAACAGACCAGGAGACACAGACTTACTGCTAACAGACCAGGAGACACAGCTTACTGCTAATAGACCAGGAGACACAGACTTACTGCTAACAGACCAGGAGACACAGGCTTACTGCTAACAGACCAGGAGACACAGACTTACTGCTAACAGACCAGGAGATACAGACTTACTGCTAACAGACCAGGAGACACAGCTTACTGCTAACAGACCAGGAGACACAGCTTACTCCTAACAGACCAGGAGACACAGCTTACTGCTAACAGACCAGGAGACACAGACTTACTGCTAACAGACCATGAGACACAGCTTACTGGTAACAGACCAGGAGACACAGGCATACTGCTAACAGACCAGGAGACACAGGCTTACTGCTAACAGACCAGGAGACACAGGCATACTGCTAACAGACTAGGAGACACAGGCATACTGCTAACAGACCAGGAGACACAGGCTTACTGCTAACAGACCAGGAGACACAGGCTTACTGCTAAAAAACCAGGAGACACAGGCTTACTGCTAACAGACCAGGAGACACAGGCATACTGCTAACAGACTAGGAGACACAGGCTTACTGCTAACAGACCAGGAGACACAGACTTACTGCTAACAGACCAGGAGACACAGACTTACTGCTAACAGACCAGGAGACACAGACTTACTGCTAACAGACCAGGAGATACAGCTTACTGCTAACAGACCAGGAGATACAGACTTACTGCTAACAGACCAGGAGAGACAGACTTACTGCTAACAGACCAGGAGACACAGACTTACTGCTAACAGACCAGGAGACACAGACTTACTGCTAACAGACCAGGAGACACAGACTTACTGCTAACAGACCAGGAGACACAGACTTACTGCTAACAGACCAGGAGACACAGGCTTACTGCTAACAGACCAGGAGACACAGACTTACTGCTAACAGACCAGGAGACACAGACTTACTGCTAACAGACCAGGAGATACAGACTTACTGCTAACAGACCAGGAGACACAGACTTACTGCTAACAGACCAGGAGACACAGCTTACTGCTAACAGACCAGGAGACACAGACTTACTGCTAACATACCAGGAGACATAGACTTACTGCTAACAGACCAGGAGACACAGACTTACTGCTAACAGACCAGGAGACACAGACTTACTGCTAACAGACCAGGAGACAAAGACTTACTGCTAACAGACCAGGAGACACAGCTTACTGCTAACAGACCAGGAGACACAGACTTACTGCTAACAGACCAGGAGACATAGACTTACTGCTAACAGACCAGGAGACATAGACTTACTGCTAACAGACCAGGAGACACAGACTTACTGCTAACAGACCAGGAGACACAGGCTTACTGCTAACAGACCAGGAGACACAGCTTACTGCTAACAAACCAGGAGACATAGACTTACTGCTAACAGACCAGGAGACACAGACTTACTGCTAACAGACCAGGAGACACAGGCTTACTGCTAACAGACCAGGAGACACAGCTTACTGCTAACAGACCAGGAGACACAGACTTACTGCTAACAGACCAGGAGACACAGGCTTACTGCTAACAAACCAGGATACACAGCTGCTAACAGACCAGGAGACACAGACTTACTGCTAACAGACCAGGAGACATAGACTTACTGCTAACAGACCAGGAGACACAGACTTACTGCTAACAGACCAGGAGACACAGCTTACTGCTAACAGACCAGGAGACACAGACTTACTGCTAACAGACCAGGAGACACAGCTTACTGCTAACAGACCAGGAGACACAGACTTACTGCTACCAGACCAGAAGACACAGACTTACTGCTAACAGACCAGGAGACATAGGCTTACTGCTAAAAGACCAGGAGACACAGACTTACTGCTAACAGACCAGGAGACACAGCTTACTGCTAACAGACCAGGAGACACAGACTTACTGCTAACAGACCAGGAGACACAGACTTACTGCTAACAGACCAGGAGACACAGACTTACTGCTAACAGACCAGGAGACACAGACTTACTGCTAACAGACCAGGAGACACAGACTTACTGCTAACAGACCAGGAGACACAGACTTACTGCTAACAGACCAGGAGACACAGCTTACTGCTAACAGACCAGGAGACACAGACTTACTGCTAACAGACCAGGAGACACAGACTTACTGCTAACAGACCAGGAGACACAGACTTACTGCTAACAGACCAGGAGACACAGACTTACTGCTAACAGACCAGGAGACACAGCTTACTGCTAACAGACCAGGAGACACAGACTTACTGCTAACAGACCAGGAGACACAGACTTACTGCTAACAGACCAGGAGACACAGACTTACTGCTAACAGACCAGGAGACACAGACTTACTGCTAACAGACCAGGAGACACAGACTTACTGCTAACAGACCAGGAGACACAGACTTACTGCTAACAGACCAGGATACACAGACTTACTGCTAACAGACCAGGAGACACAGACTTACTGCTAACAGACCAGGAGACACAGACTTACTGCTAACAGACCAGGAGATACAGACTTACTGCTAACAGACCAGGAGACACAGACTTACTGCTAACAGACCAGGAGACATAGACTTACTGCTAACAGACCAGGAGACAAAGCTTACTGCTAACAGACCAGGAGACATAGACTTACTGCTAACAGACCAGGAGACACAGACTTACTGCTAACAGACCAGGAGACACAGACTTACTGCTAACAGACCAGGAGACACAGCTTACTGCTAACAGACCAGGAGATACAGCTTACTGCTAACAGACCAGGAGACACAGCTTACTGCTAACAGACCAGGAGACATAGCTTACTGCTAACAACCAGGAGACATAGACTTACTGCTAACAGACCAGGAGACACAGACTTACTGCTAACAGACCAGGAGACACAGGCTTACTGCTAACAGACCAGGAGACACAGCTTACTGCTAACAAACCAGGAGACATAGACTTACTGCTAACAGACCAGGAGACACAGACTTACTGCTAACAGACCAGGAGACACAGGCTTACTGCTAACAGACCAGGAGACACAGGCTTACTGCTAACAGACCAGGAGACACAGCTTACTGCTAACAGACCAGGAGACACAGACTTACTGCTAACAGACCAGGAGACACAGACTTATTGCTAACAGACCAGGAGACACAGGCTTACTGCTAACAGACCAGGAGACACAGACTTACTGCTAACAGACCAGGAGACACAGCTTACTGCTAATAGACCAGGAGACACAGACTTACTGCAACAGACCAGGAGACACAGGCTTACTGCTAACAGACCAGGAGACACAGGCTTACTGCTAACAGACCAGGAGATACAGCTTACTGCTAACAGACCAGGAGACACAGCTTACTGCTAACAGACCAGGAGACATAGCTTACTGCTAACAAACCAGGAGACATAGACTTACTGCTAACAGACCAGGAGACACAGACTTACTGCTAACAGACCAGGAGACACAGGCTTACTGCTAACAGACCAGGAGACACAGCTTACTGCTAACAGACCAGGAGACACAGACTTACTGCTAACAGACCAGGAGACACAGGCTTACTGCTAACAAACCAGGATACACAGCTTACTGCTAACAGACCAGGAGACACAGACTTACTGCTAACAGACCAGGAGACACAGACTTACTGCTAACAGACCAGGAGACACAGACTTACTGCTAACAGACCAGGAGACACAGACTTACTGCAAACAGACCAGGAGACACAGATTTACTGCTAACAGACCAGGAGACACAGCTTACTGCTAATAGACCAGGAGACACAGACTTACTGCTAACAGACCAGGAGACACAGGCTTACTGCTAACAGACCAGGAGACACAGACTTACTGCTAACGGACCAGGAGATACAGACTTACTGCTAACAGACCAGGAGACACAGCTTACTGCTAACAGACCAGGAGACACAGCTTACTCCTAACAGACCAGGAGACACAGCTTACTGCTAACAGGCCAGGAGACACAGACTTACTGCTAACAGACCAGGAGACACAGCTTACTGGTAACAGACCAGGAGACACAGGCATACTGCTAACAGACCAGGAGACACAGGCTTACTGCTAACAGACCAGGAGACACAGGCATACTGCTAACAGACTAGGAGACACAGGCATACTGCTAACAGACCAGGAGACACAGGCTTACTGCTAACAGACCAGGAGACACAGGCTTACTGCTAACAGACCAGGAGACACAGGCATACTGCTAACAGACCAGGAGACACAGGCTTACTGCTAACAGACCAGGAGACACAGGCATACTGCTAACAGACTAGGAGACACAGGCATACTGCTAACAGACCAGGAGACACAGGCTTACTGCTAACAGACCAGGAGACACAGGCTTACTGCTAACAGACCAGGAGACACAGGCATACTGCTAACAGACTAGGAGACACAGGCTTACTGCTAACAGACCAGGAGACACAGACTTACTGCTAACAGACCAGGAGACACAGCTTACTGCTAACAGACCAGGAGACACAGACTTACTGCTAACAGACCAGGAGATACAGACTTACTGCTAACAGACCAGGAGACACAGCTTACTGCTAACAGACCAGGAGACATAGACTTACTGCTAACAGACCAGGAGACAAAGCTTACTGCTAACAGACCAGGAGACATAGACTTACTGCTAACAGACCAGGAGACACAGACTTACTGCTAACAGACCAGGAGACACAGCCTTACTGCTAACAGACCAGGAGACACAGCTTACTGCTAACAGACCAGGAGATACAGCTTACTGCTAACAGACCAGGAGACACAGCTTACTGCTAACAGACCAGGAGACATAGCTTACTGCTAACAAACCAGGAGACATAGACTTACTGCTAACAGACCAGGAGACACAGACTTACTGCTAACAGACCAGGAGACACAGGCTTACTGCTAACAGACCAGGAGACACAGCTTACTGCTAACAAACCAGGAGACATAGACTTACTGCTAACAGACCAGGAGACACAGACTTACTGCTAACAGACCAGGAGACACAGGCTTACTGCTAACAGACCAGGAGACACAAGCTTACTGCTAACAGACCAGGAGACACAGCTTACTGCTAACAGACCAGGAGACACAGACTTACTGCTAACAGACCAGGAGACACAGACTTACTGCTAATAGACCAGGAGACACAGGCTTACTGCTAACAGACCAGGAGACACAGACTTACTGCTAACAGACCAGGAGACACAGCTTACTGCTAATAGACCAGGAGACACAGACTTACTGCTAACAGACCAGGAGACACAGGCTTACTGCTAACAGACCAGGAGACACAGGCTTACTGCTAACAGACCAGGAAACACAGCTTACTGCTAACAGACCAGGAGACACAGACTTACTGCTAACAGACCAGGAGACACAGACTTACTGCTAACAGACCAGGAGACACAGGCTTACTGCTAACAGACCAGGAGACACAGACTTACTGCTAACAGACCAGGAGACACAGACTTACTGCTAACAGACCAGGAGACACAGCTTAGTGCTAATAGACCAGGAGACACAGACTTACTGCTAACAGACCAGGAGACACAGGCTTACTGCTAACAGACCAGGAGACACAGACTTACTGCTAACAGACCAGGAGATACAGACTTACTGCTAACAGACCAGGAGATACAGACTTACTGCTAACAGACCAGGAGACAAAGCTTACTCCTAACAGACCAGGAGACACAGCTTACTGCTAACAGACCAGGAGACACAGGCATACTGCTAACAGACCAGGAGACACAGGCTTACTGCTAACAGACCAGGAGACACAGGCATACTGCTAACAGACCAGGAGACACAGGCTTACTGCTAACAGACCAGGAGACACAGGCATACTGCTAACAGACTAGGAGACACAGGCATACTGCTAACAGACCAGGAGACACAGGCTTACTGCTAACAGACCAGGAGACACAGGCTTACTGCTAACAGACCAGGAGACACAGGCATACTGCTAACAGACCAGGAGACACAGGCATACTGCTAACAGACTAGGAGACACAGGCTTACTGCTAACAGACCAGGAGACACAGACTTACTGCTAACAGACCAGGAGACACAGACTTACTGCTAACATACCAGGAGACACAGACTTACTGCTAACAGACCAGGAGATACAGCTTACTGCTAACAGACCAGGAGATACAGACTTACTGCTAACAGACCATGAGAGACAGACTTACTGCTAACAGACCAGGAGACACAGACTTACTGCTAACAGACCAGGAGACACAGACTTACTGCTAACAGACCAGGAGACACAGGCTTACTGCTAACAGACCAGGAGACACAGACTTACTGCTAACAGACCAGGAGACACAGACTTACTGCTAACAGACCAGGAGACACAGACTTACTGCTAACAGACCAGGAGACACAGACTTACTGCTAACAGACCAGGAGACACAGACTTACTGCTAACAGACCAGGAGACACAGACTTACTGCTAACAGACCAGGAGACACAGCTTACTGCTAACAGACCAGGAGACACAGACTTACTGCTAACAGACCAGGAGACACAGACTTACTGCTAACAGACCAGGAGACACAGACTTACTGCTAACAGACCAGGAGACACAGCTTACTGCTAACAGACCAGAAGACACAGACTTACTGCTAACAGACCAGGAGACATAGACTTACTGCTAACAGACCAGGAGACACAGCTTACTGCTAACAGACCAGGAGACACAGGCTTACTGCTAACAGACCAGGAGACACACGCTTACTGCTAACAAACCAGGATACACAGCTTACTTCTAACAGACCAGGAGACACAGACTTACTGCTAACAGACCAGGAGACACAGACTTACTGCTAACAGACCAGGAGACACAGACTTACTGCTAACAGACCAGGAGACACAGCTTACTGCTAACAGACCAGGAGACACAGCTTACTGCTAACAGACCAGGAGACACAGACTTACTGCTAACAGACCAGGAGACACAGACTTACTGCTAACAGACCAGGAGACACAGACTTACTGCTAACAGACCAGGAGACACAGACTTACTGCGTATATTTTAGACCCTCATGCATATAAATCTACCCTTACCTTAAAACTGGGATTCGTATCTAATATGATAGCAAACTTTTATTACGGATAATGGAACAATGTGAGTTGCTTCACCCCTAAGAGGGGAATTCTATTTTACAGAAGAAACTTAATGCTCTATGCATTGTCATATACATAGTCCTCTTGCTTTTTCGTCACATATATGCAGCAATATATTATATGTATTTCTTTCATGTAATTAGCAAGAGTCCATGAGCTAGTGACGTATGGGATATACATTCCTACCAGGAGGGGCAAAGTTTCCCAAACCTTAAAATGCCTATAAATACACCCCTCACCACACCCGCAATTCAGTTTTACAAACCTTGCCTCCTATGGAGGTGGTGAAGTAAGTTTGTGCTAGATTCTACGTTGATATGCGCTCCGCAGCAGGTTGGAGCCCCTTTTTCCTCTCAGCGTGCAGTGAATGTCAGAGGGATGTGAGGAGAGTATTGCCTATTTGAATGCAATGATCTCCTTCTACGGGGTCTATTTCATAGGTTCTCTGTTCTCGGTCGTAGAGATTCATCTCTTACCTCCCTTTTCAGATCGACAATATACTCTTATATATACCATTACCTCTGCTGATTTTCGTTTCAGTACTGGTTTGGCTTTCTACAACATGTAGATGAGTGTCCTGGGGTAAGTAAATCTTATTTTCTGTGACACTCTAAGCTATGGTTAGGCACTTTTTTATAAAGTTCTAAATATATGTATTCAAACATTTATTTGCCTTGACTCAGGATGTTCAACATTCCTTATTTTCAGACAGCCAGTTTCATATTTGGGATAATGCATTTGAATCAATCATTTTTTCTTACCTTAAAAAATGTGACTTTTTCCCTGTGGGCTGTTAGGCTCGCGGGGGCTGAAAATGCTTCATTTTATTGCGTCATTCTTGGCGCAGACTTTTTTGGCGCAAAATTTTTTTTCTGTTTCCGGCGTCACACGTGTCGCCGGAAGTTGCGTCATTTTTTGACGTTTTTTTTGCGTCAAAAGTGTCGGCGTTCCGGATGTGGCATCATTTTTGGCGCCAAAAGCATTTAGGCGCCAAATAATGTGGGCGTCTTATTTGGCGCTAAAAAATATGGGCGTCATTTTTGTCTCCACATTATTTAAGTCTCATTATTTATTGCTTCTGGTTGCTAGAAGCTTGTTCACTGGCATTTTTTTTCCCATTCCTGAAACTGTCATTTAAGGAATTTGATCAATTTTGCTTTATATGTTGTTTTTTCTATTACATATTGCAAGATGTTCCACGTTGCAACTGAGTCAGAAGATACTTCAGGAAAATCGCTGCCCGGTGCTGGAGCTACCAAGCTAAGTGTATCTGCTATAAACTTTTGGTATCTGTTTCTCCAGCTGTTGTTTGTATTGCATGTCATGACAAACTTATTAATGCAGATAAAATTTCCTTTAGTACTGTTACATTACCTGTTGCTGTTCTGTCAACATCTAATTTTCAGAGTGTTCCTGATAACATAAGAGATTTTATTTTTTAAATCCATTAAGAAGGCTATGTCTGTTATTTCTCCTTCTAGTATACATAAAAGTCTTTTAAAACTTCTCTTTTTTCAGATGAATTTTTAAATGAACATCATCATTCTGATACTGATAATGGTTCTTCTGGTTCAGAGGTTTCTGTCTCAGAGGTTGATGCTGATAAATCTTTGTATTTGTTCAAGATGGAATTTATTCGTTCTTTACTTAAAGAAGTATTAATTGCATTAGAAATAGAGGATTCTGGTCCTCTTGATACTAAATCTAAAAGTTTAAATAAGGTTTTTAAATCTCCTGTAGTTATTCCAGAAGTGTTTTCTCTCCCTGATGCTATTTCTGAAGTAATTTCCAGGGAATGGAATAATTTGGGTTATTCATTTACTCCTTCTAAAACGTTTAAGCAATTATATCCTGTGCCATCTGACAGATTAGAGTTTTTTGGGACAAAAACCCTAAGGTTAATGGGGCTGTCTCTACTCCTGCTAAACGTACTACTATTCCTACGGCAGATAGTACTTCATTTAAGGATCCTTTAGATAGGAAAATTGAATCCTTTCTAAGAAAAGCTTACTTATGTTCAGGTAATCTTCTTAGACCTGCTATATTTTTAGCGGATGTTGCTGCAGCTTCAACTTTTTGGTTAGAAGCTTTAGCGCAACAAGTAACAGATCATAATTTTATAGCATTATTATTATTCTATAACATGCTAATAATTTTATTTGTGATACCATCTTTTGATATCATTAGAGTTGATATCAGGTATATGTCTCTAGCTATTTTAGCTAGAAAAGCTTTATGGCTTAAAACTTGGAATGCTGATATGTCTTCTAAGTCAACTTACAGACTTACTGCTAACAGACCAGGAGACACAGACTTACTGCTAACAGACCAGGAGACACAGACTTACTGCTAACAGACCAGGAGACACAGACTTACTGCTAACAGACCAGGAGACACAGACTTACTGCTAACAGACCAGGAGACACAGACTTACTGCTAACAGACCAGGAGACACAGCTTACTGCTAACAGACCAGGAGACACAGACTTACTGCTACCAGACCAGAAGACACAGACTTACTGCTAACAGACCAGGAGACATAGGCTTACTGCTAAAAGACCAGGAGACACAGACTTACTGCTAACAGACCAGGAGACACAGCTTACTGCTAACAGACCAGGAGACACAGACTTACTGCTAACAGACCAGGAGACACAGACTTACTGCTAACAGACCAGGAGACACAGACTTACTGCTAACAGACCAGGAGACACAGACTTACTGCTAACAGACCAGGAGACACAGACTTACTGCTAACAGACCAGGAGACACAGACTTACTGCTAACAGACCAGGAGACACAGACTTACTGCTAACAGACCAGGAGACACAGCTTACTGCTAACAGACCAGGAGACACAGACTTACTGCTAACAGACCAGGAGATACAGACTTACTGCTAACAGACCAGGAGACACAGCTTACTGCTAACAGACCAGGAGACATAGACTTACTGCTAACAGACCAGGAGACAAAGCTTACTGCTAACAGACCAGGAGACATAGACTTACTGCTAACAGACCAGGAGACACAGACTTACTGCTAACAGACCAGGAGACACAGACTTACTGCTAACAGACCAGGAGACACAGCTTACTGCTAACAGACCAGGAGATACAGCTTACTGCTAACAGACCAGGAGACACAGCTTACTGCTAACAGACCAGGAGACATAGCTTACTGCTAACAAACCAGGAGACATAGACTTACTGCTAACAGACCAGGAGACACAGACTTACTGCTAACAGACCAGGAGACACAGGCTTACTGCTAACAGACCAGGAGACACAGCTTACTGCTAACAAACCAGGAGACATAGACTTACTGCTAACAGACCAGGAGACACAGACTTACTGCTAACAGACCAGGAGACACAGGCTTACTGCTAACAGACCAGGAGACACAGGCTTACTGCTAACAGACCAGGAGACACAGCTTACTGCTAACAGACCAGGAGACACAGACTTACTGCTAACAGACCAGGAGACACAGACTTACTGCTAACAGACCAGGAGACACAGGCTTACTGCTAACAGACCAGGAGACACAGACTTACTGCTAACAGACCAGGATACACAGCTTACTGCTAATAGACCAGGAGAAACAGACTTACTGCTAACAGACCAGGAGACACAGGCTTACTGCTAACAGACCAGGAGACACAGGCTTACTGCTAACAGACCAGGAGATACAGCTTACTGCTAACAGACCAGGAGACACAGCTTACTGCTAACAGACCAGGAGACATAGCTTACTGCTAACAAACCAGGAGACATAGACTTACTACTAACAGACCAGGAGACACAGACTTAATGCTAACAGACCAGGAGACACAGGCTTACTGCTAACAGACCAGGAGACACAGCTTACTGCTAACAAACCAGGAGACATAGACTTACTGCTAACAGACCAGGAGACACAGACTTACTGCTAACAGACCAGGAGACACAGGCTTACTGCTAACAGACCAGGAGACACAGCTTACTGCTAACAGACCAGGAGACACAGACTTACTGCTAACAGACCAGGAGACACAGGCTTACTGCTAACAAACCAGGATACACAGCTTACTGCTAACAGACCAGGAGACACAGACTTACTGCTAACAGATCAGGAGACACAGACTTACTGCTAACAGACCAGGAGACACAGACTTACTGCTAACAGACCAGGAGACACAGACTTACTGCTAACAGACCAGGAGACACAGACTTACTGCTAACAGACCAGGAGACACAGACTTACTGCTAACAGACCAGGAGACACAGCTTACTGCTAATAGACCAGGAGACACAGACTTACTGCTAACAGACCAGGAGACACAGGCTTACTGCTAACAGACCAGGAGACACAGACTTACTGCTAACAGACCAGGAGATACAGACTTACTGCTAACAGACCAGGAGACACAGCTTACTGCTAACAGACCAGGAGACACAGCTTACTCCTAACAGACCAGAAGACACAGCTTACTGCTAACAGACCAGGAGACACAGACTTACTGCTAACAGACCAAGAGACACAGCTTACTGGTAACAGACCAGGAGACACAGGCATACTGCTAACAGACCAGGAGACACAGGCTTACTGCTAACAGACCAGGAGACACAGGCATACTGCTAACAGACTAGGAGACACAGGCATACTGCTAACAGACCAGGAGACACAGGCTTACTGCTAACAGACCAGGAGACACAGGCTTACTGCTAACAAACCAGGAGACACAGGCTTACTGCTAACAGACCAAGAGACACAGGCATACTGCTAACAGACTAGGAGACACAGGCTTACTGCTAACAGACCAGGAGACACAGACTTACTGCTAACAGACCAGGAGACACAGCTTACTGCTAACAGACCAGGAGACACAGACTTACTGCTAACAGACCAGGAGATACAGACTTACTGCTAACAGACCAGGAGACACAGCTTACTGCTAACAGACCAGGAGACATAGACTTACTGCTAACAGACCAGGAGACAAAGCTTACTGCTAACAGACCAGGAGACATAGACTTACTGCTAACAGACCAGGAGACACAGACTTACTGCTAACAGACCAGGAGACACAGACTTACTGCTAACAGACCAGGAGACACAGCTTACTGCTAACAGACCAGGAGATACAGCTTACTGCTAACAGACCAGGAGACACAGCTTACTGCTAACAGACCAGGAGACATAGCTTACTGCTAACAAACCAGGAGACATAGACTTACTGCTAACAGACCAGGAGACACAGACTTACTGCTAACAGACCAGGAGACACAGGCTTACTGGTAACAGACCAGGAGACACAGCTTACTGCTAACAAACCAGGAGACATAGACTTACTGCTAACAGACCAGGAGACACAGACTTACTGCTAACAGACCAGGAGACACAGGCTTACTGCTAACAGACCAGGAGACACAGGCTTACTGCTAACAGACCAGGAGACACAGCTTACTGCTAACAGACCAGGAGACACAGACTTACTGCTAACAGACCAGGAGACACAGACTTACTGCTAACAGACCAGGAGACACAGGCTTACTGCTAACAGACCAGGAGACACAGACTTACTGCTAACAGACCAGGAGACACAGCTTACTGCTAATAGACCAGGAGACACAGACTTACTGCTAACAGACCAGGAGACACAGGCTTACTGCTAACAGACCAGGAGACACAGGCTTACTGCTAACAGACCAGGAGACACAGCTTACTGCTAACAGACCAGGAGACACAGACTTACTGCTAACAGACCAGGAGACACAGACTTACTGCTAACAGACCAGGAGACACAGGCTTACTGCTAACAGACCAGGAGACACAGACTTACTGCTAACAGACCAGGAGACACAGACTTACTGCTAACAGACCAGGAGACACAGCTTACTGCTAATAGACCAGGAGACACAGACTTACTGCTAACAGACCAGGAGACACAGGCTTACTGCTAACAGACCAGGAGACACAGACTTACTGCTAACAGACCAGGAGACACAGACTTACTGCTAACAGACCAGGAGACACAGACTTACTGCTAACAGACCAGGAGACACAGACTTACTGCTAACAGACCAGGAGACACAGACTTACTGCTAACAGACCAGGAGACACAGCTTACTGCTAACAGACCAGGAGACACAGACTTACTGCTAACAGACCAGGAGATACAGACTTACTGCTAACAGACCAGGAGACACAGCTTACTGCTAACAGACCAGGAGACATAGACTTACTGCTAACAGACCAGGAGACAAAGCTTACTGCTAACAGACCAGGAGACATAGACTTACTGCTAACAGACCAGGAGACACAGACTTACTGCTAACAGACCAGGAGACACAGACTTACTGCTAACAGACCAGGAGACACAGCTTACTGCTAACAGACCAGGAGACATAGCTTACTGCTAACAAACCAGGAGACATAGACTTACTGCTAACAGACCAGGAGACACAGACTTACTGCTAACAGACCAGGAGACACAGGCTTACTGCTAACAGACCAGGAGACACAGCTTACTGCTAACAAACCAGGAGACATAGACTTACTGCTAACAGACCAGGAGACACAGACTTACTGCTAACAGACCAGGAGACACAGGCTTACTGCTAACAGACCAGGAGACACAGGCTTACTGCTAACAGACCAGGAGACACAGCTTACTGCTAACAGACCAGGAGACACAGACTTACTGCTAACAGACCAGGAGACACAGACTTACTGCTAACAGACCAGGAGACACAGGCTTACTGCTAACAGACCAGGAGACACAGACTTACTGCTAACAGACCAGGATACACAGCTTACTGCTAATAGACCAGGAGAAACAGACTTACTGCTAACAGACCAGGAGACACAGGCTTACTGCTAACAGACCAGGAGACACAGGCTTACTGCTAACAGACCAGGAGATACAGCTTACTGCTAACAGACCAGGAGACACAGCTTACTGCTAACAGACCAGGAGACATAGCTTACTGCTAACAAACCAGGAGACATAGACTTACTACTAACAGACCAGGAGACACAGACTTAATGCTAACAGACCAGGAGACACAGGCTTACTGCTAACAGACCAGGAGACACAGCTTACTGCTAACAAACCAGGAGACATAGACTTACTGCTAACAGACCAGGAGACACAGACTTACTGCTAACAGACCAGGAGACACAGGCTTACTGCTAACAGACCAGGAGACACAGCTTACTGCTAACAGACCAGGAGACACAGACTTACTGCTAACAGACCAGGAGACACAGGCTTACTGCTAACAAACCAGGATACACAGCTTACTGCTAACAGACCAGGAGACACAGACTTACTGCTAACAGATCAGGAGACACAGACTTACTGCTAACAGACCAGGAGACACAGACTTACTGCTAACAGACCAGGAGACACAGACTTACTGCTAACAGACCAGGAGACACAGACTTACTGCTAACAGACCAGGAGACACAGCTTACTGCTAATAGACCAGGAGACACAGACTTACTGCTAACAGACCAGGAGACACAGGCTTACTGCTAACAGACCAGGAGACACAGACTTACTGCTAACAGACCAGGAGATACAGACTTACTGCTAACAGACCAGGAGACACAGCTTACTGCTAACAGACCAGGAGACACAGCTTACTCCTAACAGACCAGAAGACACAGCTTACTGCTAACAGACCAGGAGACACAGACTTACTGCTAACAGACCAAGAGACACAGCTTACTGGTAACAGACCAGGAGACACAGGCATACTGCTAACAGACCAGGAGACACAGGCTTACTGCTAACAGACCAGGAGACACAGGCATACTGCTAACAGACTAGGAGACACAGGCATACTGCTAACAGACCAGGAGACACAGGCTTACTGCTAACAGACCAGGAGACACAGGCTTACTGCTAACAGACCAGGAGACACAGGCTTACTGCTAACAGACCAAGAGACACAGGCATACTGCTAACAGACTAGGAGACACAGGCTTACTGCTAACAGACCAGGAGACACAGACTTACTGCTAACAGACCAGGAGACACAGCTTACTGCTAACAGACCAGGAGACACAGACTTACTGCTAACAGACCAGGAGATACAGACTTACTGCTAACAGACCAGGAGACACAGCTTACTGCTAACAGACCAGGAGACATAGACTTACTGCTAACAGACCAGGAGACAAAGCTTACTGCTAACAGACCAGGAGACATAGACTTACTGCTAACAGACCAGGAGACACAGACTTACTGCTAACAGACCAGGAGACACAGACTTACTGCTAACAGACCAGGAGACACAGCTTACTGCTAACAGACCAGGAGATACAGCTTACTGCTAACAGACCAGGAGACACAGCTTACTGCTAACAGACCAGGAGACATAGCTTACTGCTAACAAACCAGGAGACATAGACTTACTGCTAACAGACCAGGAGACACAGACTTACTGCTAACAGACCAGGAGACACAGGCTTACTGCTAACAGACCAGGAGACACAGCTTACTGCTAACAAACCAGGAGACATAGACTTACTGCTAACAGACCAGGAGACACAGACTTACTGCTAACAGACCAGGAGACACAGGCTTACTGCTAACAGACCAGGAGACACAGGCTTACTGCTAACAGACCAGGAGACACAGCTTACTGCTAACAGACCAGGAGACACAGACTTACTGCTAACAGACCAGGAGACACAGACTTACTGCTAACAGACCAGGAGACACAGGCTTACTGCTAACAGACCAGGAGACACAGACTTACTGCTAACAGACCAGGAGACACAGCTTACTGCTAATCAGACCAGGAGACACAGACTTACTGCTAACAGACCAGGAGACACAGGCTTACTGCTAACAGACCAGGAGACACAGGCTTACTGCTAACAGACCAGGAGACACAGCTTACTGCTAACAGACCAGGAGACACAGACTTACTGCTAACAGACCAGGAGACACAGACTTACTGCTAACAGACCAGGAGACACAGGCTTACTGCTAACAGACCAGGAGACACAGACTTACTGCTAACAGACCAGGAGACACAGACTTACTGCTAACAGACCAGGAGACACAGCTTACTGCTAATAGACCAGGAGACACAGACTTACTGCTAACAGACCAGGAGACACAGGCTTACTGCTAACAGACCAGGAGACACAGACTTACTGCTAACAGACCAGGAGATACAGACTTACTGCTAACAGACCAGGAGATACAGACTTACTGCTAACAGACCAGGAGACACAGCTTACTCCTAACAGACCAGGAGACACAGCTTACTGCTAACAGACCAGGAGACACAGGCATACTGCTAACAGACCAGGAGACACAGGCTTACTGCTAACAGACCAGGAGACACAGGCATACTGCTAACAGACCAGGAGACACAGGCTTACTGCTAACAGACCAGGAGACACAGGCATACTGCTAACAGACTAGGAGACACAGGCATACTGCTAACAGACCAGGAGACACAGGCTTACTGCTAACAGACCAGGAGACACAGGCTTACTGCTAACAGACCAGGAGACACAGGCATACTGCTAACAGACCAGGAGACACAGGCATACTGCTAACAGACTAGGAGACACAGGCTTACTGCTAACAGACCAGGAGACACAGACTTACTGCTAACAGACCAGGAGACACAGACTTACTGCTAACAGACCAGGAGACACAGACTTACTGCTAACATACCAGGAGACACAGACTTACTGCTAACAGACCAGGAGATACAGCTTACTGCTAACAGACCAGGAGATACAGACTTACTGCTAACAGACCATGAGAGACAGACTTACTGCTAACAGACCAGGAGACACAGACTTACTGCTAACAGACCAGGAGACACAGACTTACTGCTAACAGACCAGGAGACACAGACTTACTGCTAACAGACCAGGAGACACAGGCTTACTGCTAACAGACCAGGAGACACAGACTTACTGCTAACAGACCAGGAGACACAGACTTACTGCTAACAGACCAGGAGACACAGACTTACTGCTAACAGACCAGGAGACACAGCTTACTGCTAACAGACCAGGAGACACAGACTTACTGCTAACAGACCAGGAGATACAGACTTACTGCTAAAAGACCAGGAGACACAGACTTACTGCTAACAGACCAGGAGACACAGCTTACTGCTAACAGACCAGGAGACACAGACTTACTGCTAACAGACCAGGAGACATAGACTTACTGCTAACAGACCAGGAGACACAGACTTACTGCTAACAGACCAGGAGACACAGACTTACTGCTAACAGACCAGGAGACACAGCTTACTGCTAACAGACCAGGAGACACAGACTTACTGCTAACAGACCAGGAGACACAGACTTACTGCTAACAGACCAGGAGACACAGACTTACTGCTAACAGACCAGGAGACACAGACTTACTGCTAACAGACCAGGAGACACAGCTTACTGCTAACAGACCAGAAGACACAGACTTACTGCTAACAGACCAGGAGACATAGACTTACTGCTAACAGACCAGGAGACACAGCTTACTGCTAACAGACCAGGAGACACAGGCTTACTGCTAACAGACCAGGAGACACACGCTTACTGCTAACAAACCAGGATACACAGCTTACTTCTAACAGACCAGGAGACACAGACTTACTGCTAACAGACCAGGAGACACAGACTTACTGCTAACAGACCAGGAGACACAGACTTACTGCTAACAGACCAGGAGACACAGCTTACTGCAAACAGACCAGGAGACACAGCTTACTGCTAACAGACCAGGAGACACAGACTTACTGCTAACAGACCAGGAGACACAGACTTACTGCTAACAGACCAGGAGACACAGACTTACTGCTAACAGACCAGGAGACACAGACTTACTGCTAACAGACCAGGAGACACAGCTTACTGCTAACAGACCAGAAGACACAGACTTACTGCTAACAGACCAGAAGACACAGACTTACTGCTAACAGACCAGGAGACATAGACTTACTGCTAACAGACCAGGAGACACAGCTTACTGCTAACAGACCAGGAGACACAGGCTTACTGCTAACAGACCAGGAGACACAGGCTTACTGCTAACAAACCAGGAGACACAGCTTACTGCTAACAGACCAGGAGACACAGGCTTACTGCTAACAGACCAGGAGACACAGGCTTACTGCTAACAGACCAGGATACACAGGCTTACTGCTAACAGACCAGGATACACAGGCTTACTGCTAACAGACCAGGAGACACAGACTTACTGTTAACAGACCAGGAGACACAGACTTACTGCTAACAGACCAGGATACACAGCATACTGCTAACAGATGTATTTTCTACCAAAAGTACACAAAGACCCTATAACACATCCAGGAAGACCTATTGTGTCGGGAAACGAAAATATAACAGAAAATGCCAGTAAGTTTGTAGAGCTAAGATTGAGAGAATATCTGACCACCCTACCCTCCTATGTATGTGACACCATGGAGGTACTTTAAAATTTACAAAATATAAAATTAACAGATGAAATGTGGTTAATTACAGCTGACGTAGAATCTCTGTACACCAACATTAGACACAGTGATGGAATTGAAGCCATTACATTTTTTCTATCTACTAACAACTGTGGTAACAGGGCTCATAATGAGTTTATAATTAAATTGTTACACTTTATCCTGACGCACAATTTCTTTACATTTAATGACAGATATTTTTTACAAACACAGGGTACCGCGATGGGCACTGCCTGCGCACCGACCTACGCAAATTTATTCCTTGGACACTGGAAACTTTTTTACGTATTCTCTTATCAATTAAAACTATATACTGACCATATACTCTTGTGGCTAAGATATATAGACAATGGTCTATTCATCTGGGAAGGAACATCTGATGAATTAGAAAAATTCATACATAAACTAAATGAGAATAAAAAGAACATAAACTTAACTCATTTAGCAAGTCAACAGAAAATCTGTTTCTTACATTTGACAATATTTAAGAATGAAGATGGATTCATTAACACCACAATTTATAGGAAGGACACAGCTACCAATACCCTCCTACACAACTCCAGTGCCCATCCATCTAGTACCCTAAAGGCTATACCTTATGGCGAATTCTTATGCCTTCACCGTAATTGTTCAAATACTGAAATATATATATAACAGAAAGTATTACTTTAATGCAGAGATTAATCACACAAGGATACAGCAACAAATTGGTGAAGAGAGCAAAGTACAAGGCACTAAGAATTCAAAGAGAGGAATTACTGGTTCCTAAAGACAAAGTCCTGATTGAGTCTTATTCAAGATTGTAAACTACGTACAACCCCCAGATGACACAAGTAGTCAAATTTATAAATGATCATTGGAAAATATTGCAGAATGATGCAACTCTGATGTCTGCAATTGGAGAGAGACTATCAGTATGGTACAAAAGACCCAATAATTTAAGAGATAAGCTGGTATCTAGTCATTTTGTTAGATCTGTAAAGAAAAAAGCCAGTGATCCAGGAATGTATCCCTGTAGTACATGTTCTGTGTGCAGATATGTATGGAAAACCAAGACCATAACAGACAAAACTGGCAGAGTATACAAACTATCTTCCCATTTCTCCTGTAGAACGATAGGTGTCATATATGTACTTTTTTGTTCATGTAAAATGGGTTACGTTAGGATGACTTCAAGAGAAGTGAGAACACGTATCCTTGAACATGCCAATAACATCAAGAATGCCAATAGAGACGAAAACAGAGGCAAGAAAATTACATCAGTTGCCAAACATTTTCTATTATATCATAATAGTATGACCACAGGATTACAATATACAATAATCCAGAAAGCATCCTTAGGAATTAGGGGTGGAAATATTGAAAAAGCATTGCTAAAGATGGAGTGTAAGTGGATTTACTTACTAGATTCCATTAAACCTAATGGCATGAACGATTTCAATAATTATTATGTGTACTTATAAGCCTCACTATTATTTTCCTTTCTGCACATTTATTCACTTTTATGTTTCATTAGCATTTCTGTTTAGTTGCACTCGTTTTTCCCATCCTTTCTTTTGTTTCACGTTTTCAATAATTATTTTGTGACATCACTACTATTTCACACTTTATGAATATTATTCTCAGATAATTTTATTATATACATTCTATTTGAGATCTCTTATTGAGATCAATTCTTTATTTTAACTTCTTTCAAGTGTTGACTGTAGTCGATAACGACACACAATTACACTGCTCACCAGCACATTATTATTAATAGTAAACTTATAACCTAGGAATCATTTATTATTTTACTGTTTGACATAAAATGAATTTTGGTTTCTTTCCCCTGTTTAACCCACTCATTATCTGGCTTTACGTATAAGATACAAAATAATCATGCCAAGTCATACATCTCTACGCACTGACTCCACCTACAATGCATGTAGTATATTGAAAATTCCATTCCATGTTAAAATTCAAAACCTAAGTTTCAGTAACCCTGTGGCCTATTAACTTGTAATTTGAGCGTATATTTTAGACCCTCATGCATATAAATCTACCCTTACCTTAAAACTGGGATTCGTATCTAATATGATAGCAAACTTTTATTACGGATAATGGAACAATGTGAGTTGCTTCACCCCTAAGAGGGGAATTCTATTTTACAGAAGAAACTTAATGCTCTATGCATTGTCATATACATAGTCCTCTTGCTTTTTCGTCACATATATGCAGCAATATATTATATGTATTTCTTTCATGTAATTAGCAAGAGTCCATGAGCTAGTGACGTATGGGATATACATTCCTACCAGGAGGGGCAAAGTTTCCCAAACCTTAAAATGCCTATAAATACACCCCTCACCACACCCGCAATTCAGTTTTACAAACTTTGCCTCCTATGGAGGTGGTGAAGTAAGTTTGTGCTAGATTCTACGTTGATATGCGCTCCGCAGCAGGTTGGAGCCCGGTTTTCCTCTCAGCGTGCAGTGAATGTCAGAGGGATGTGAGGAGAGTATTGCCTATTTGAATGCAATGATCTCCTTCTACGGGGTCTATTTCATAGGTTCTCTGTTCTCGGTCGTAGAGATTCATCTCTTACCTCCCTTTTCAGATCGACAATATACTCTTATATATATACCATTACCTCTGCTGATTTTCGTTTCAGTACTGGTTTGGCTTTCTACAAACATGTAGATGAGTGTCCTGGGGTAAGTAAGTAAGCTTATTTTCTGTGACACTCTAAGCTATGGTTAGGCACTTTTTTATAAAGTTCTAAATATATGTATTCAAACATTTATTTGCCTTGACTCAGGATGTTCAACATTCCTTATTTTCAGACAGTCAGTTTCATATTTGGGATAATGCATTTGAATCAATAATTTTTTCTTACCTTAAAAAATTTGACTTTTTCCCTGTGGGCTGTTAGGCTCGCGGGGGCTGAAAATGCTTCATTTTATTGCGTCATTCTTGGCGCAGACTTTTTTGGCGCAAATTTTTTTTTCTGTTTCCGGCGTCATACGTGTCGCCGGAAGTTGCGTCATTTTTTGACGTTTTTTTGCGTCAAAAGTGTCGGCGTTCCGGATGTGGCATCATTTTTGGCGCCAAAAGCATTTAGGCGCCAAATAATGTGGGCGTCTTATTTGGCGCTAAAAAATATGGGCGTCATTTTTGTCTCCACATTATTTAAGTCTCATTATTTATTGCTTCTGGTTGCTAGAAGCTTGTTCACTGGCATTTTTTTCCCATTCCTGAAACTGTCATTTAAGGAATTTGATCAATTTTGCTTTATATGTTGTTTTTTCTATTACATATTGCAAGATGTTCCACGTTGCAACTGAGTCAGAAGATACTTCAGGAAAATCGCTGCCCGGTGCTGGAGCTACCAAGCTAAGTGTATCTGCTATAAACTTTTGGTATCTGTTTCTCCAGCTGTTGTTTGTATTGCATGTCATGACAAACTTATTAATGCAGATAAAATTTCCTTTAGTACTGTTACATTACCTGTTGCTGTTCTGTCAACATCTAATTTTCAGAGTGTTCCTGATAACATAAGAGATTTTATTTTTTAAATCCATTAAGAAGGCTATGTCTGTTATTTCTCCTTCTAGTATACATAAAAGTCTTTTAAAACTTCTCTTTTTTCAGATGAATTTTTAAATGAACATCATCATTCTGATACTGATAATGGTTCTTCTGGTTCAGAGGTTTCTGTCTCAGAGGTTGATGCTGATAAATCTTTGTATTTGTTCAAGATGGAATTTATTCGTTCTTTACTTAAAGAAGTATTAATTGCATTAGAAATAGAGGATTCTGGTCCTCTTGATACTAAATCTAAAAGTTTAAATAAGGTTTTTAAATCTCCTGTAGTTATTCCAGAAGTGTTTTCTCTCCCTGATGCTATTTCTGAAGTAATTTCCAGGGAATGGAATAATTTGGGTTATTCATTTACTCCTTCTAAAACGTTTAAGCAATTATATCCTGTGCCATCTGACAGATTAGAGTTTTTTGGGACAAAATCCCTAAGGTTAATGGGGCTGTCTCTACTCCTGCTAAACGTACTACTATTCCTACGGCAGATAGTACTTCATTTAAGGATCCTTTAGATAGGAAAATTGAATCCTTTCTAAGAAAAGCTTACTTATGTTCAGGTAATCTTCTTAGACCTGCTATATTTTTAGCGGATGTTGCTGCAGCTTCAACTTTTTGGTTAGAAGCTTTAGCGCAACAAGTAACAGATCATAATTTTATAGCATTATTATTATTCTATAACATGCTAATAATTTTATTTGTGATACCATCTTTTGATATCATTAGAGTTGATATCAGGTATATGTCTCTAGCTATTTTAGCTAGAAAAGCTTTATGGCTTAAAACTTGGAATGCTGATATGTCTTCTAAGTCAACTTTGCTTTCCCTTTCTTTCCAGGGTAATAAATTATTCGGTTCTCAGTTGGATTCTATTATCTCAACTGTTACTGGAGGGAAGGGAACATTTTTACCAAAGGATAAAAAATCTAAGGTAAATTTAGGTCTAATAATCGTTTTCGTTCCTTTCCTCACAACAAGGAACAAAAGCCTGATCCTTCATCCTCAGGAGCGGTATCAGTTTGGAAACCATTTCCAGTTTGGAATATATACAAGCATTATAGAAACCTAAAGCCAGCTCCTAAGTACCCATGAAGGTGCGGCCCTCATTCCAGCTCAGCTGGTATGGGGCAGATTACGTTTTCTTCAAAGAAATTTGGATCAATTCCGTTCACAATCTCTGGTTTCAGAACATTGTTTCAGAGAGGTACAGAATTGGCTTCAAGTTAAGGCCTCCTGCAAAGAGATTTTTTTCTTTCCCGTGTCCCAGTAAACACAGCAAAGGCTCAGCATTTCTGAAATGTGTTTCAGATCTAGAGTTGGCTGGAGTAATTATGCCAGTTCCAGTTCTGGAACAGGGGCTGGGGTTTTATTCTATCTCTTCATTGTACCAAAGAAGGTCAATTCCTTCAGACCAGTTCCGGATCTATCAATATTGAATCGTTATGTAAGGATACCAACATTCAAGATGGTAACTGTAGGACTATCCTGCCTTTTGTTTAGCAAGGGCATTATATGTCTACAATAGATTTACAGGATGCATATCTGCATATTTCGATTCATCCAGATCACTTTTAGTTTCTGAGATTCTCTTTTTAGACAAGCATTACCAGTTTTGTGGCTCTACCGTTTGGCCTAGCATCAGCTCCAAGAATTTTTTCAAAGGTTCTCAGTGCCCTTCTGTCTGTAATCAGAAAACAGGGTTTTGGTATTTCCTTATTTGAACGATATCTTGGTACTTGCTCAGTCTTCATATTTTCGCAGAATCTCATACGAATCGACTTGTGTTGTTTCTTCAAGATCATGGTTGGAGGATCAATTTACCAAAAAGTTCATTGATTCCTCAGACAAGGGTAACCTTTTTAGGTTTCCAGATAGATTCAGTGTCTATGACTCTGTCCTTGTCAGACAAGAGAAGTTTAGCATTGATATCAGCTTGTCAAAACCTTCAGTCACAATCATTCCCTTTGGTAGCCTTATGCATGGATATTTTAGGTCTTAGGACTGCCGCATCGGATGCGATCTCCTTTGCTCGTTTTCACATGCGACCTCTTCAGCTCTGTATGCTGAACCAATGGTGCAGGGATTACACAAAGATATCTCAATTAATATCTTTAAACCGATTATACGACACTCTCTGACGTGGTGGACAGATCACCATCGTTTAGTTCAGGGGGCTTCTTTGTTCTTCCGACCTGGACTATAATCTCAACAGATGCAAGTCTTACAGGTTGGGGAGCTGTGTGGGGGTCTCTGACGGCACAAGGGGTTTGGGAATCTCAGGAGGTGAGATTACCGATCAATATTTGGAACTCCGTGCAATTTTCAGAGCTCTTCAGTCTTGGCCTCTTCTGAAGAGAGAGTTGTTCATTTGTTTTCAGATAGACAATGTCACAACTGTGGCATACATCAATCATCAAGGAGGGACTCACAGTCCTCTGGCTATGAAAGAAGTATCTCGAATTTTGGTTTGGGCGGAATCCAGCTCCTGTCTAATCTCTGCGATTCATATCCCAGGTATAGACAATTGGGAAGCGGATTATCTCAGTCGCCAAACGTTGCATCCGGGCGAATGGTCTCTTCAGATTGTTCAAATGTGGGAACTCCCAGAAATAGATCTGATGGCTTCTCATCTAAACAAGAAACTTCCCTGGTATCTGTCCAGATCCCGGGATCCTCGGGCGGAGGCAGCGTATGCATTATCACTTCCTTGGAAGTATCATCCTGCCTATATCTTTCCGCCTCTAGTTCTTCTTCCAAAAGTATTCTCCAAGATTCTACAGGAATGCTCGTTTGTCCTGCTGGTAGCTCCAGCATGGCCTCACAGGTTTTGGTATGCGGATCTTGTCCGGATGGCCTCTTGCCAGCTGTGGACTCTTCCGTTAAGACCAGACTTTCTGTCGCAAGGTCCTTTCTTCCATCAGGATCTCAAATCCTTAAATTTTAAGGTATGGAGTTTGAACGCTTGATTCTTGGTCAAAGAGGTTTCTCTGACTCTGTGATTAATACTATGTGACAGGCTCGTAAATCTGTATCTAGAGAGATATATTATAGAGTCTGGAAGACTTATATTTCTTAGTGTCTTTCTCATCTTTTTTCTTGGCATTCTTTTTGAATACCGAGAATTTTACATTTTCTTCAGGATGGTTTAGATAACGGTTTGTCCGCAAGTTCCTTGAATGGACAAATCTCAGCTCTTTCTGTTCTTTTTCACAGAAAGTTTGCTAATCTTCCTGATATTCATTGTTTTGTACAAGCTTTGGTTCGTATAAAACCTGTCTTTAAGTCAATTTCTCCTCCTTGGAGTTTGAATTTGGTTCTGGGGGCTCTTCAAGCTCCTCCTTTTGAACCCATGTATTCTTTGGTCATTAAATTACTTTCTTGGAAAGTTTTGTTTCTTTTGGCCATCTCTTCTACCAGAAGAGTCTCTGAATTATCTGCTCTTTCTTGTGAGTCTCCTTTTCTGATTTTTCATCAGGATAAGGCGGTGCTGCAAACTTCTTTTGAATTTTTTACCTAAGGTTGTGAATTCTAACAACATTAGTAGAGAAATTGTGGTTCCTTCATTGTGTCCTAATCCTATGAATTCTAAGGAGAAATCATTGCATTCTTGGATGCTGTTAGAGCTTTGTATTATTATGTTGAAGCTACTAAGTCTTTCCGAAAGACTTCTAGTCTATTTGTCATCTTTTCCGGTTCTAGAAAAGGCCAGAAAGCTTCTGCCATTTCTTTGGCATCTTGGTTGAAATCTTTATTTCATCTTGCCTATGTCGAGTCGGGTAAAATTCCGCCTCGAAGGATTACAGCTCATTCTACTAGGTCAGTTTCTACTTCCTGGGCGTTTAGGAATGAAGCTTCGGTTGATCAGATTTGCAAAGCAGCAACTTGGTACTCTTTGCATACTTTTACTAAATTCTACCATTTTGATGTGTTTTCTTCTTCTGAAGCAGTTTTTGGTAGAAAAGTACTTCAGGCAGTGGTTTCAGTTTGAATCTTCTGTTTATGTTTTTCATTAAACTTTATTTTGGGTGTGGATTATTTTCAGCAGGAATTGGCTGTCTTTATTTTATCCCTCCCTCTCTAGTGACTCTTGCGTGGAAAGATCCACATCTTGGGTAGTCATTATCCCATACGTCACTAGCTCATGGACTCTTGCTAATTACATGAAAGAAAACATAATTTATGTAAGAACTTACCTGATAAATTCATTTCTTTCATATTAGCAAGAGTCCATGAGGCCCGCCCTTTTTTGTGGTGGTTATGATTTTTTTTTGTATAAAGCACAATTATTCCAATTCATTATTTTATATGCTTTCGCACTTTTTTCTTATCACCCCACTTCTTGGCTATTCGTTAAACTGAATTGTGGGTGTGGTGAGGGGTGTATTTATAGGCATTTTAAGGTTTGGGAAACTTTGCCCCTCCTGGTAGGAATGTATATCCCATACGTCACTAGCTCATGGACTCTTGCTAATATGAAAGAAATGAATTTATCAGGTAAGTTCTTACATAAATTATGTTTTTACCATTAACACTATTATTTAATATTAGTGATATTACCAAGCAGTATTATGTTAATGTAATTATTATAAAATCATAAGGATTAGAGGAATGATGCTAGATATTGAAGTCAGCTCATTTATTGAGACGTTTACACCCATGATCTCATATATACGATCTCATATTATCACATATGCATAGATCCAGTTCCGTGATGCAGAGGAAAGGACTAATGAGGGCAATTATATGCTATTCACTTGTCATAAGTTCATTACAGATCAGAAGCTATTTTAGGGACGTTTACAGCTGTATTCGCAGTGTCCACTTGTAAACACGATCCTCCAATCAGCTTAGTCCATAGATACTTACCCCTCTGACGTTAGGTAAGACAGTTTGCCGATTGGTGTTTCCATTTGACTTACTCCACCTCTCTTAGCACGCCCCTGTTTTCTTCATGAGCCTTATAACACTTCAGGTTACATCATTTGATTGATATTTTAGGTAGCTAATCCAGCTTCACCATCCCATTGACAGAAACCAATCATTCTGTGAGGTGGGCGATTACGAGCAATAAAGAACGTCCAATAGCAGCAGCCCGCACCTCCTCTGAGGAAGCGTTCTTTGTGAAACGCGTGTCAGGGGTCCGACAGGAGTAGTTTCGTCTATCCTTGTTATTCATTTTAATCTGCTTACCATGGTTAAATATTAGCTAACCGGTATACCTTTACTATTTACTTCAGCCTTACAGTTGCATCCTAATTATAACTATCAGCTTAATTTTGCCCTCGGATTGTAAGGGCTTAGTTTATTTAATTTCATTTTTAATTGTTGGCTGAGTCATTATTCATGAGTATTTTTGCGGTAACTTTATATTCAAGACCAACCTGGTTTAAGTGTTTTTAAAATTTATCTTAAGCTATTGTATGATTGATTATTCCTGGTTGTGACTTTTTTTTTAATAAAGAATAATATAATAATAAATAATGTGTAAATGAAATGGAACAATAATGGAATAATATTTTCTGCAAATTCTAATCAGTTTTTGCTGAGTTAACAGATACTTCATATCGTGGAGCTAATCCTTCTATACTTAATTGTGCACCTTTTTACAATTAGTTTAACTAGTTGTTATGTTCTGTTTGTTTAGTCTCCACGACAGGTAATAATTCTAGTGGTACTCTAAAGTTACAAATTTATTATACATGGAAATATATATACTAAGAAATTACCTGCAACTATATAACTCTGCTACCCCCAATCCCTTTATTTTGTGTTCTAAGGTATTAGGATAAAGTTAGAGCCTATGTACTAGGCTGTGTTGTTAAGGATAACGTTAGTTGATATGTTCTAGATGTTGATATTAGGATAAAGTTAGGTGCTATATTCTAAGTTGTGTTATTTGGGTTAAAGTTAGTGGATATGTTCTAAGCTGTGGTATTACGGATAAAGTTAGTGGATATGTTCTAGACTATGGTATTAGGGATACAGTTAGGTGTTATGTTCTAGGTTGTGTTATTAAGGATGACATTAGTGAATATGTTCTAGACTGTGGTATTAGGAATAAAGTTAGTGGATATGTTCTAGACTGTGTTATTAGGGATGAAGTTAGTGGATATGTTCTAGGCTGTGTTATTAGGGATAAAGTTAGTTGATATGTTCTAGGCTGTGGTATTAGGGATGAAGTTAGTGGATATGTTCTAGGCTGTGTTATTAGGGATAAAGTTAGTTGATATGTTGTAGGCTGTGGTATTATTGATAAAGTTACAGGTTATGTTCTAGGCTGTGTTATTAGGGAATTGGGATAACGTTATGTGCTATGTTCTAGGTTGTGTTATTAAGGATGACATTAGTGGATATGTTCTAGACTGTGGTATTAGGAATACAGTTAGGGGCTATGTTCTAAACTGAGTTATTAGGGATACAGTTAGTGGATATGTTCTAGGCTGTGTTATTAGGGATAAAGTTAGTTGATATGTTCTTGGCTGTGGTATTAGGGATAAAGTTAGTGGATATGTTCTTGGCTGTGGTATTAATGATAAGGTTACAGGTTATGTTCTAGGTTGTGTTATTCGGGATAAAGTTAGGTGCTATGTTCTAGGCTGTGCTATTAGGGATAAAGTTAGTGAATATGTTCTAGGCTGTGGTATAAGGGATAAAGTTAGTGGATATGTTCTAGACTGTGTTATTAGGGATAAAGTTAATGGATATGTTTTAGGCTATGTTATTAGGGATACAGCCAGTAGATATGTTCTAGGCTGTGGTATTAGGGATAAAGTTAGTGGATATGTTCTTGTCTGTGGTATTAATGATAAAGTTACAGGTTATGTTCTATGCTGTATTATTAGGGATAAAGTTAGGTGCTATATTCTAAGCTGTGTTATTAGGGATAAAGTTAATGGATATGTTCCAGACTGTGGTATTAGGATAAAGTTAGAGCCTACGTTCTAGGCTGTGTTGTTAAGGATAATGTTAGTTGATATGTTCTAGATGTTGGTATTAGGATAAAGTTAGGTGCTATATTCTAAGTTGTCTTATTAAGGATAAAGTTATTGGATATGTTCTAGACTGTAGTATTAGTGACACAGTTAGGTGCTATGTTCTAGGTTGTGTTATTAATAATGACATTAGTGGATATGTTCTAGACTGTGGTATTAGGAATAAAGTTAGGGGCTATGTTCTAAACTGTGTATTAGGGATGAAGTCAGTGGATATGTTCTAGGCTGTGTTATTAGGGATAAAACTAGTGGATATGTTCTAGGCTGTGTTATTTGGCATAAAGTTAGTGGATGTGTTCTAGGCTGTGTTATCAGGGATACAGTTAGTGGATATGTTCTAGGCTGTGTTATTAGGGATAAAGTTAGTAGATATGTTCTAGGCTGTGGTATTAGGGATAAAGTTAGGTGCTATGTTCTAGACTGTGGTATTAGGGATATAATTATGGGCTATTTTCTAGACTGTGGTATTTAGGATAAAGTTATGGGTTATGTTCTAGGCTGTGTTATTAAGGATAAAGTTAGGAGTTATGTTGTAGACTGTGTTATTAGGGATAAAGTTAGGGGTTATGTTCTAGGCTGTGGTATTAGGGATACATTTAGAGCCTATTTTCTAGGCTGTTTTATTAGGATAAAGTTAGGTGTTATGTTCTAGACTATGGTATTAGGATAAAGTTCAAGCATATGTTCTAGGCTGTGTTTTTAAGGGATAAAATAAAGGGATATGTTCTAGGCTGTGTTGTTAAGGATACAGTTAGTTGATATGTTCTAGACCAGCGGTCACTAACAAGTGGTCTGTGGACCAGTGGTGGTCCACGAGAAGATGCTGGTGGTCCTTGACACCATCAAGAAGGAATTAATCACCTCTGATGGTGTCACCCCATCGCGCCACAACTCCCTACAGTGCCTGACTGGACATCAGTGAAAACCGACAGAAGAGTTAAACTACAATCTTCCTACGCACGTTGCATAGTACTGCACAATTTGCATAGCTAGATTGTATTTTTAACTCCTCCCACCCGATGCACTGCTCAGAGGAAGATGCTTCTATTTTAAAGCCAGCAGAGGTTGGTATAGTCTTGGCTTGAAAAAAAATATATCTTATATTTTGTTTATTTTCTTCCCTTTACCTGTCTCTTTGTAGTAGTTTTCCTGATTTCTTCAGATGGACTTGCATCACTGTTTGTCTTCCTCCCCTCCATCTTCTTTTTTTATGAAATATTATTTTTCATTCTAATAATTTTATTCCACCTGAATTCCAGTAATTGCCATCCAACAGATCAGCCATATCCCACCAGTAGTATAGTAATTGCCAGGAGCATCAGTCATGGTTAGCTCACATCCATATTGAGAGCTTTCTGATATAAACTTAATTTATGACTCCAATGCCTGTCCATGATCATAAGTAGTTATAAATAATTCCTAACTGGGGAGGTAACTTGGAAGTCGTGTGGTCCTTTTAAATATAATTCTTTTTTTCCCACTTTCTGCCTCTCTGTTTCCAGCTCAAAAGTTGACACTCACCGTTTATCTGTCATTTGGAAGTATTCTCTCAGTTCTGTCATTCGGTTAGTCAATTCCATAAAACAATTCTTAAAAATATGTAAATATATACATTATGTAAACTTAGCTATGGTTATATTAGTTATGTACAGTATGCGTGTGTGTATGTGTATATGTGTATATATATATATATATATATATATATATATATATATATATATATATATATATATATATATATATATATATATATATCCTAGTGACCCACAGGATTAAAAATTGAGTTTAGTGGTCCCTGAGGTCCAAAAGGTTGGCGACCCCTGTTCTAGACTGTGGTATTAGGAATAATAAATATAGGTGCTATGTTCTAGGTTTTGTAATTAAGGATAAAGTTAGGGATTATGTTCTAGACTATGGTATTAGGATAAAGTTAGAGCCTATGTTCTAGGCTGTGTTATTAGGGATAAAGTTAAGAGATATGTTCTAGGCTGTGTTGTTAAGGATAAAGTTAAGAGATATGTTCTAAGCTGTGTTTTTAAGGATACAATTAGTTGATATGTTCTAGACTGTGGTATTAGGGATAAATGTAGGTGCTATGTTCTAGGTTGTGTTATTAAGGATAAAGTTAGGGGTTATGTTCTAGTCTGTTGTATTAAGGATACAGTTAGTGTATATGTTCTAGACTGTGTTATTAGGGATAAAGTTAGTGGATATGTTCTAGTCTGTGTTATTAGGGATAAAGTTAATGGATATGTTCCAGACTGTGTTATTAGGATAACATTATAGCCTATGTTCTAGGCTGTGTTGTTAAGGATAACGTTAGTTGATATGTTCTAGACGTTGGTGTTATATTCTAAGTTGTGTTATTAAGGATAAATTTAGTGGATATGTTCTAGACTGTGATATTAGGTATACAGTTGGGTGCTATGTTCTAGGTTGTGTTATTAAGGATAAAGTTAGGGGTTATGTTCTAGTCTGTGGTATTAAGGATACAGTTAGTGTATATGTTCTAGACTGTGTTATTAGGGATAAAGTTAGTGGATATGTTCTAGTCTGTGTTATTAGGGATAAAGTTAATGGATATGTTCCAGACTGTGTTATTAGGATAACATTATAGCCTATGTTCTAGGCTGTGTTGTTAAGGATAACATTAGTTGATATGTTCTAGACGTTGGTGTTATATTCTAAGTTGTGTTATTAAGGATAAATTTAGTGGATATGTTCTAGACTGTGGTATTAGGAATAAAGTTAGGGGCTATGTTCTAGACTGTGTTATTAGGGATGAAGTTATCTAATTAACTGGATGTCGTAAACCGAGCGCTAGTATGTGTGCCTTAACCTCACTTCCAAAAGTCCCCTAGCAGACTTAGAATGTATCAAATTTGAAAGGTGTGGAAGGAAGCGCTAAAAGCTGAAAAGGCTGATGAGGTATGTTTAAACAGTTTAATACATATAATAACAAAATAAAAAAACAATATAAGCATAATAATATGCAAAAATAATAAAGAAAAGTCCGGAGCCGCAGCAGTAAACTTTAGAATGTTTATTTAACAAATAAAACAGGTCTGGTAACAGATAAACACTGACATGCCCTTCAGTTATGATAAGCTTACGCGTTTCGGCATTATCGCCGTATTCATAGCTCTCAAGGTTCCTTACAACTGTTAGGCTTAATAAAGGAATTAAAACCACCAGTTTGAAGAACTGTACATTGTCCCTGTGTCAGTTCTCATCTCCATGTTATAAAATTGATGAAAACTTTGAATTGGGAAGATGAAGATATGTGGCTGACTATAGATGTGAAAGCATTATACACGTCTATTCAGCACGACAAGGGCTTAATGGCTATAGAATTCTTCCTGCGAAGAGATACACGCTTTTCAGAAGACCTAATACAGTATGTATTAAGGGTCGTGCGATACTTATTAACACACAACTATTTTTCCTTTGAGGGGGTGTTTTATCTCCAGAGGTGCGGGATAGCAATGGGCACGAAATTCGCGCCCTCTTTCGCCAACCTTTTTATGGGTTGGTGGGAGCTGTCCCGCATCTATGGAGATGAGAACCGACACAGGGACAATGTACAGTTCTTCAAACGGTACATAGATGATCTGCTCCTGGTATGGCGGGGCACTGAACAAGGTGCAAAGGCTTTTGTGGAAAGGCTCAACAACAATGACATTGGTCTAGAGTTCACTTTTGAACTCAATAGGACAAGGATCAATTTCCTAGATCTCACCTTGATTGGGATCCCCAATGTCGGTGTTGAAACCGAAGTGTACAGGAAGCCTATTTCGGGCAATACGCTCCTCCATGCCAGGAGCAGTCATCCCAAACAAGTGTTCAGATCTGTGGCCAAAGGCCAGTTCACCAGATTAAAACGAAACTGCAGTAATAATGACCAGTATGAAAAACATGCAGAACAATTGTCTGAACGACTTTTGAAGAGAGGTTATAAACCACAAGTCATTAATAGAGTCAGAAAAGAAGTTTTGGCTTCCAGCAGAGAGACACTATTGGAAAAAAGAGAACAAAGGACTAAAAAAAGTGGGGACATATACTTTGTTACTGATTACAGCACACAGTATAATGAGATTTGCCAAATAGTGAGAAAACACTTTAAAATGTTAGCGGCTGATGAAACTTTATCAGCATTTGTGGACAAAGGATGCAGATGCTCCTTCAGAAGAGGGGTTTCTGTAGGAAACATATTGGCCCCCACACAACTTAAAGAGGCACCAAGAGAGGAGACAAGCTCTTGGCTCAGATTTAAAGGAGTCTACAGATGTAGCAACATCACATGCAAAGCATGTGAACATCTACAGATAGGTGAAGGTTTCACAAGTAGTGCTACACAGAAACACTACGACCACAGAGAATGCATGAATTGCAGAAATACATTCACAGTCTACCTGGCAAGCTGTGTGACCTGTAGTTTGCAGTACATAGGGATGACCAAAAGGGAGACCAGAGCACGTATTAGAGAACATCTCTCCGATATCAAGGCTGGTACCCTAACAACCCCATTCGTCCAGCAGTTCAAATTATAATAAAATAATAAAAATAATTCAAGCTTTGGGTGGACCATAATAGAGAGTGTTAAGGCTGGTCGAAGAGGGGGGGGATAGGAAGACAGCACTTGCACGAAGAGAGATTTTTTGGATTTTCCAATTAAAAACAAGACATCCTACAGGGCTAAACTCAGCCTATGACCTCATAAATCACTGGCTGTAAGCATGCAACAGGCCAGGATAGCACATCCTTTATGATATATATTTGTAGAGGATAGTACATCCTTTATGAAATAATCTTGTAGGGCCCCTTTAATATATTATTGATAATGTTTTATTATGCATTATTAGAGCAAATTAAGTTTAAATAACAAGTACCTAATTGTTTTTCTTTTAGCTCAATAAGTATTTGGGAAAATTGAGAAATATGAATATAATATTTTCTCATAAATTTCAAAAACCAACAATATAGTGTCTTACATGCTTCAGCATAGGAATACGGGGGTATCTGGGAATATGGTTTGCATGGTACGTCTTTAAATAGAACATATTTTCAAGAAGAACATATGTATATTTTCAAATAGAATTTTAATATATTATACATTCTATTTAGAATAAGAAGCAAGCAGTCAGTGAACATTAAGGTTTAAAGTATGTTTAATAATTTTTTGATGTGATTAGAGAAATAGCTAGCATTAGCTTGGTAATGTTTAGTATATATATATATACGTTTAACACTAGGGGGTTTGAACCCCATTCTTTTCCTTTATAGCAGTTAAGTTCTTTATTTGACCCACAGGTAATTTACAATGGTAACAGTTTATGTTAACAAGGAATCCTGAAACTTACAGGACATGAATGAGTTAAACAATTAATGCCCATCAGCCAATCCGGTGGTTTTAATTCCTTTATTAAGCCTAACAGTTGTAAGGAACCTTGAGAGCTATGAATACGGCGATAATGCCGAAACGCGTAAGCTTATCATAACTGAAGGGCATGTCAGTGTTTATCTGTTACCAGACCTGTTTTATTTGTTAAATAAACATTCTAAAGTTTACTGCTGCGGCTCCGGACTTTTCTTTATTAATTGCTATTGAGCCGTTCTCTGGACTTGCAGCTTCAATCCCAGACCCTGTGGATTTATCTGCCCAGGATTATACGAGGTGACCGGGAGGAGGTCAGTGATACTGATACCGAAATCCAAGGACCGGGAATCCCCTTACCCCCCCTTACGTAAGTCGGCACCTGGTTTGTGACGTCATATCTGAGTGCCGCTAGGAGTGTGGAACAGGCGGCGTGCGGGGAAGCGGGCTTGTCGAGCGAGGAGGCTCCAAGCTAAAGCGCAGGGACCCACGGCCACTGGGGCAATCCAGTAACACACAGGGCACTAGTATCCAGCATGTTCACCGTGCCAGGTTCGTAAGCCGTGAAGATCGGGGGTAAGTACTGTCACAGAATTACATAATCCACACAAGCTACCACTGTTTAAGACTCTTGTTTCCCTGGAGGGGGGACTTATTGAATTTTTCATATTATGGTACACTAATAGAAAATTAAAATAACTAAAAACTGCATGGATCCATGATGTATCCAAAAATTAATTAATACACGTTAACATAAAAATTAATACACGTTAGCATAAGACTGACCAAAAGTGGTTATGTGCAAATGTTGCAAAGGTGTGAGAATCAGTAGTGGAAATGTGTGACAATGACAATTAGAGATGGCTAAATGAATCACAAAAAAATCACAAATACAGGTATACCTCACTTTACAGCGCTTCACTTTACAGCGCTTCGCTAATACAGCGCTTTGTGGAGCTAAAGTTCAACCTCCAAGAATTTTGAAACAGTGCTGTAATCATCATGAGATTGTGAGAAAAGTGTCTGGCACCATTTTGTTATGCTTAGTTCACTCTGTTTACAGCATTACAGTGCAATGTGTGTCTCAGTGCTATAGTCTGGCAAATTGTACTACAGTAATTGTCACTATTTTACAGGTACAGTATTTATTGAATACTAATTGAATACTGTGCTGTGCTAGTAGTAAACTAAACATAGCACTATTGTACCCTAATATTTGTTAGTTCAAACTTATTTTCAAGTCTTTAAACACACTGGCAATTGAAAAGAAGGCTAAAACTGCCTTGTTTCACTTGAAGGCGGTTTTCACTTTACAGCGGGGTATACCTGTATCAAAAAATATAAAAGTGTTCAAACAAAAGTTCAAAGTTTCCAAAAGAATGTGTATCCAAATAGTAATATCCAAACACTGGTGTGTGATAGTCAATCCAAACTTGGGTGTGTCGTGGAAAAGTGAAAAAAATTGTGTGAAACGGTGAAAAATAGTATGAACCTCCAGGTGGAATTCCAAAGGGTAAACTTGAAATGTTGATTCTTATAGATGTGTATATAAGATACAAAAAATACAAAAACATAAAAATAAAAATGAAAATGGAAAATCAAAAATGTAAAAATAAAAATAGAGTAAAAATAGAAAAAAACAAAAATAAAAATAAAAATATCCTGAACCTGTGAATAAAAAAGAAAAAACAATGGTGCAATAAAGTTTTTTATACTTTATGATTAGTAGAAATAAGCTCACCAGTATGTCAACGCGTTTCGGCCTTTCCCAGGCCTTTTTCAAGACTATCAAAGGCCTATTTCAAGACTATGAAAAAGGCCTGGGAAAGGCCGAAACGCGGTGAGCTTATTTCTACTAATCATAAAGTGTAAAAAACTTTATTGCACCATTGTATTTTCTTGTTTATTCACAGGTTCAGGATATTTTTATTTTTATTTTTGTTTTTTCTATTTTTACTCTTTTTTTTTTTTTTAATAAATTGACTTTATTGAATAAAAAACTTAAAGTTTGCAATTAACATTCTGGGAGACGCAGCTCCCTTCAGTCTGGATAACATTGTCAGTTACATTTTACATAGAAAAAGTGCTAATAGTTAAGAAGAGAGTTGAAATACCTTCTTTTGTTATTTTAAACCATGAGATTATTCTAAACATTATAAGGGAAATGAGAAGGCATGAGAAGAATAAGAGAGTGTAGAGGCAGATAAAGAAGTGAAAGAAAAGGAGAGAAGTGCTGATCGACCCCGTCAGAATAAGTGTTACAACCTGGATATTGTACTGTCTATCGCCGCTGTCACGTAAACCCATGCCCAAAAATCTCGAATGTCACAAATATATAATGTTAAGAGTTGCAAATACCCGTGTTTGATAAATCTCCAAGTCTAAGTGTAGTATATTTTTAAAACTAACGTGTCAGGTTGTCTAGGTTATGGGTGTTATGTTTGAGATAATATTCCCAAGTAGTGAGCATTTCCGCGTACACGTCCATTTTATCATTTTTCAAATAATAATATTCCTCCATTTCTAAGAATTCCGACACTCTATGAGACCACATCATCAATGTTGGGGCTATTTTACTCTTCCAATTTTTCGCTATTAGGAATTTAATGCTATTTGTCATCACACAAAATTGTATTTTGTAGGGCTTATGTTTAATTATAGGGGGACTGCACAACAACCACACCAGTGGATCCAAAGGAAACTGAGTCTCCAAAATCAACTCTATTTCGGTTATAACTAATCTCCAAAAGGTTTGTATTGTGTTGCACCACCACCACCACATATGGGCCATGTTGCTGCCTCCATGGCCACATCTCCAACAACGGTCTGACCTGTGATGGAATAGGCGATGCATTTTCTTGGGGGTAAGGTACCAACGGTGCAGGATTTTTAAATTTAGTTTAACTACTGAGAGCGAGACTGACGTTTTTGTGATGTGTTGAAAATTTTTTGTGCCTGTTTGAGGTAGGATTATGATTCCTAAATTATCTTCCCATTTCTCAAGGTATGGTGGGACATAGCCGGGAGGAATAGTTGTGAGTATTTTATATATCAACGAGAGAGTGTGGGATATCGGGGGGGTTTGAGTGCATAATGATTTGAAATTTGTTAGTGGTCTGACCATGTTTCTACTCTGTTCATGCGATGAGATTAACCGATCTACCCAATGATAATTAAACCAATTGTGGAAGTAGGTATACCCTTTGTCTAACAACTCACTCTGGGAGAGGATCTTGTCACCTGACGTTATCATGTGAATGGAAAGATCTCAAATGTTTGTGTCTTCTATGTTTGTCAGGGCATTGTGTCCTATTGTGAATTGACCATTTTCTATGAGTGAGGTAAGAGGGGATGGCTTGGAGGAAATGTATATAGTTTTGGAAAGGACATGTTCCCATATAGCATAAGTTTCAATAATCAATGGAGTGCCATGTATCTTTTTGTGATGTGGTTTCTCTAAACTCCAACACAATTTGCCTAAGTGAGGGAAATTAAATGCTCTAATTGTACCCATCTTTTATGGTCATAATGAATATGCCAATCTACTATTCTTTGCAAAAAGATGGCCTGTCTATATAACGTGATGTTGGTAATACCCAATCCGCTTGAGTTTTAGGTTTTTGCATAATGATCTGGTTGATTCTAGGAGGCTTTCTAGCCCAGACAAAGTCACTAAACACTTTTTGGATACTTAAGAGGTAGGATGTTGGCAAAGGGATAGGAAATGACTGCATAATATATAACAATCTTGGGAAAATATTCATTTTGAGGGTGTTTATTTTGCCTGACCATGATAATCTTTTTGATAACCATGAAGAAAGGTCTCTAACAATAGTTTTTTTGATAGATTCATAGTTTTTGGTAAAGGTTTCTTCTAATGTAGTTGCTAGTTCTATACCTAGGTAGTGTAGCGTGCTTTTACACCATGAAAAAGGTGTCATTTGTTTAACTCTGAGAAGAGTAGAATTATCTAGGTTAAAGGGACAGTCTACACCAGAATTTTTATTGTTTTAAAAGATAGATAATCACTTTATTACCCATTTCCCAGTTTTGCATAGTCAACACAGTTATATTAATATACTTTTAACCTCTGTGATTATCTTGTATCCAAGCCTCTGCAAACTGCCCCTTTTTTCAGTTCTTTAGACAGACTTGCAGTCTAGCCAATCAGTGCCTGCTCCCAGATAACTTCTCGTGCACGAGCACAGTGTTATCTATATGAAATACGTGAACTAACACCCTCTAGTGGTGAAAAACTGTTAAAATGCAATCTGAAAGAGGTGGGCTTCAATGTATAAGAAATTAGCATATGAACCTCCTAGGTTAAGCTTTCAACTAAGAATACCAAGAGAACAAAGCAAAATTGGTGATAAAAGTAAATTGGAAAATTGTTTAAAATGACATGCTCTATCTGAATCATGAAAGTTTATTTTGGCCTAGACTGTCCCTTTAATGTTTAGCACCTCAGATTTTGTAGAATTAATCTTAAAGTTGGAAAGTGTTTGAAATAATTGAAAGTCTTGTAATAATGGGGGTACAGAGTGTTCTGGTTCGGTGAGAGAAAATAAAATATCATCTGCGAAAAGGGAGAGGACGTATGATTGTGAACCTATTTGTATCCCTTTTATATTAGGGTTTTGTCGTACCTTAGATGCGAGGGTTTCAATAAAGCACGCAAATAAAAGAGGAGATAGGGGGCATCCCTGGCGGGTTCCATTGGTTATCTTAAAGGGGACAGACAAGGTTCCATTTATTAATAACTTAGCGTTGGGTTGAGAATAAAGGGAGAAGATTCTGTCTATTATTTTGGGGCCAAATCCCATAGATTCCAATGTAGCTCGTAAGAATAACCAGTCAACACGGTCAAAGGCCTTTTCTGCATCTATAGACAGTAGGATCCCCTGGATACCTCTGTCTTGTAAAAAAATGGATGAGATTTAAGGCCCTGACTGTGTTGTCTTTAGCTTCTCGCTTTAGAATAAACCCTACCTGATCCTGGTGGATTATATCTGGTAACAGGCAATTCACTCGGTTCGCCAGCACCTTCGTAAAAAATTTTGGAGAGAGATTGGTCTGTAGTGTGAAGGATGGTTTAAAGGTTTGTTAGGTTTTGGTAATAAAATGATATGAGCCTCCAATGCGCTAGAGGATAATGACTTGGACTCATCTATATAGTTAAAAAAAAGTGTAAGATGGGGTAGTAGTTCCTCCTGAAATTGTTTGTAGTATCTGTTACTAAATCCATCAGGACCAGGTGTCTTGCCATTTGGAAGGTCTTTGATAACCGCTTTGATTTCTTCAAGTGTTATAGGTTCATCTAATTGAATTAGTGGTGAGAGGAAATTTGAGGAAGGTGGCGGTCTGCTAGGAATGTGGCTATTGCACTAGACTTAGTATCCTGATCTAGGGGAGATATACTGGATGGGTTATTTAAATTGTAAAGTTTTAATAGTAATCCCTAAATGTATTTGCTATGGATTTGGAGGAGAAATGTTCATTATTGTGGTCGTCTTTTATACCTAGAATATATGATTTATGCGCTTTTTGTTTTAGATAGCGTGCAAGAGATCTACTTGATTTATTCCGTCCTTCATAATTTGATTGTTGTAATTTTAAAGATTGTCTTTTATGTTCTTTGTTGTAATAGGCTGCTAATGTATCCCTCTCCAGTTGCAGAGCAACCAATAACTGATGATCTTTGGTGGATTTCTTCTGTTTCTGTTCTAATAATTCTATGTTGGCTAGCAGGGATGCTAAGTATATTTGGGTTTTTTTTTCAATAAGGAGGCTTTTATGCCTATGAATTCCCCACGCAACACGCATTTATGGGCTTCCCATATATTACCTTGGTTTAGGTCTTGGGTGGTGTTAAAGGTAAAATAGTCTGTAATGGATTTTGAGATGTGTTGTACTGTCAGATGCTCTGACAGTAAATGGTCATCCAGTCTCCATATATAGTCTCGAATCAGTTTGGTAGGCCAAGTAAGTGTACCCAAGACTGAAGCATGGTCAGACTAGGTAAGGGGGGAAATTTGTGTATCGTGAAATAGTGCTAGTCCTCTAACGTCAGTAAAGTAATCTATTCTTGTATAGAGTTTATGGGAATTTGAGTAGAAAGTGTAATCTCTTTTCTCCAGGTTTGAGACCCTCCAAAGGTCGTGAACAACTAATTTTCTAAGATAAGCATTAGTACGGTTAATCTGTGAGGTTGGTATTGAAGAATGTGAGGACGAACAGTCTAGTTGGGGGTTTAGAGGCATGTTCACGTCTCCACAGAGTATCAAAGCTCCCTTTTGATGTTCTAGGATTAGATTAGTTACTGCTTTAATGAATTTAGACTGGAATTTGGTACAGTTACATGGAGACTAGTGTAACTGGACGACCATATAATAGGCCTACTAATATAATATACCTACCCTCTCTGTCTTTGACCGATTTAATTACTGAAAATGGGATGTTTTTCTTAATTAGGATCCCAACCCCATGCTTTTTGGATTTTGTATGGGAAGCATAGTAGCATGTGTCAAATTTGAATGTAAAAGTTTTTGGTTCCCTACTTTTGAGAAAATTAGTTTCTTGTACAAACACTATGTCTGATTTGTGCCTTTGAAAATCATGCAACGCCTGGGATCTTTTAGCCGGGATATTAATCCCTTTAGCATTTATTGTTTGAATTCTTATAGAGTCTAAGGGCTTGTGGATGTGTTGAAAATTAGTCATAGAGGGGCAAGTGGGCGGATATTATGGGTATTGCTGACATATGGGGAGCACGGGAAGGAACTATAAAGTATTTACTTGTGACATGGCATTTCTGAGCAGGAAGACCAGCAAAGAGAGAAAGAGAGAAACAAATATGTAACACAACAATAATCTTGAAATCATCAAGAGTAACATCTATGAGAATGCGTTTCACATTCTTTGGCCCTTAATAAACAAGAAAGGGTGCAATAAACAAATTAATCTAAAAAGTCAGATATTTCTGTTGTTATAAAGTTACAGGGTTTAATAACATGTCACAAACAGGAGAGCATCAACTGCCCCCAAATCTTCTGCAAACCAAACTAATTTACCTATTGTTAACCTAACCAACCTATCTACATGTCCTCCAAGTTCCACCGGTTAAACATGTAAGGATAACTAATTAACAACAACAACTAAATAAAAAGAAGTAACCATAGAGCCCCTTGTGTCCTAAATTAATTGAAGACTGCAATATAGTGGAATTAATGTTTGCTAGTAAAACTTTTGTATAAGTGGTCTTGTATAACTTGACTTACTTCCAATTCAATACATCATTATATGTCCCTGAGGGTCTTCTGACCACTTTTCCTCTGAGAGACTTCCTTATTCCTACCTATGAGGTTATATATACTAGGGTGGTGGACCACTCGTTAAACTATGCTATTTAAATCCTAGCTTACAAATGGAATATGTTAATATAACCATTATATAAAAGTGTGTGTAATATAGGTAAACTTGTGTTTACCTGAGCCTATGATTATCTGTTAATTATAACACAGTCCTTTTAGACCTAGTAACAGTAGATACTGGTAAATTAAGGAGAAAGTCCAGTCTAAGAATTACAATTCGGAACATATACAGTTATCATACGACCTGTATTCACTTGGATGTCCATGAATTCAAGCGAGAAAGTGTCCCCCGAAAAACTGTACATCCCCTCACTTAACTGAAAGGTCTTTAAGTTTCTTTTTGGATACAAGAGTCCAATGGTCATCACACTGGTTGTGGAGGAGTCTGAGGTTTTATGTCGAGCGTCTTGCATCTGATGCTGCGGGCTTGGGAATGACAGGTTGAGACTTTTAGATATAGCATTAAGGTCCTCCAAATCTTTGTATATGAAGGTTTTGCCATCTTTTTGAATTAGGAGGCTAAACGGGTAACCCCATCTGTAACGTATTTTGTTTTCCTGTAAGGTGGCGGTAATAAATTTGAGAGAGCGTCTCTTTTCAATTGTTGTATGACAAAGATCTTGAAATATTTGGAGGGTGTTGCCTTGGAAAATAACGGGACTTTGTGCTCTTGCCTGTTTCCAGATGAGTTCCTTATGTTGGTAAAAGGCAAATTTCATAATTATATCCCTAGGAGGGCTTTCCGATTTAGGTTTAGGACCTAGAGCTCTATGGGCTCTTTCTAGTGAGGAGTCCGTTAATTCCAATGATGGAGCCAATAGCTTAAAGAGTTGCAGGAGGTATGTGGTTATGTTTTCATGAGTGATGCCCTCAGGAATCCCTCTAATCCTCAAGTTACTATGTCGATTTCTATTGTCGAGATCTTCCACTTTTAGTTGTAGGTCTTGAATTATAGAGTCTTGGCAATTAAGATGTTGGGTGTTGTTGCTGACGATGGATTCTAAGTTTTCCTGCCCCTCCTCCATGCATTCAATCCTGGATCCCAGTTCAACAATATCTTTTTTAATGGACAATATTTCAGATTTGATGAAGGATTTTAGGTCAGCAATATCCAACTTTGATGGGAGAGCAGCTATTGTAGCTTGAATTTGAGTTAGTTGTTCTATGGAAGACTGAGGGATCTGCAAAGAGGCTTGAGATGCCATGTTGTAAGGTTGTGAGACACCTATTATCTCTGGGTGTGGGGTTTGCTCTTGTAAAGAAAAGTAGGAGCTTACTGATGGTACTTCTAGTTTATTCACTCTTTTGGTCTGTCTGTTAGATTTCCTAGCTGCCATATGCAGAAAGAGTGGAGATTTGATTTTATTATGAGATATTAAAATGGCAGCTGTCTATTTAGAGCCCTGAACTTAGTGCTTGCTTCAAGCTCTTCTGGAGCACCTGTTGCATGAAATATCTCAGATGAGGTACTTTAACCGGGGTTATGTCTATTCAGTTGGTTATAGCTTCTTGCAGGTATTAAACTTTAAGCTTACGTGGGGGTATCGTTATACACAGAGGTCGCACAAATCACCCCAGAGCTTAACTTAATGCTCAGTTTGTATTATTATGAGGTAGTTACCTCTCCGCTAATAAAAACCAGCTTTCATCTACTTGTAGCCATTTTGTGAATATAAGATAACTTAAACTGAATAGCGTGGCCCCCTTAACACTTAGTTATGCAGAGCAGTATCAAGTGCTAGAGCCATGTGGTTTGCTAATGGGCACAGTGTTATAACCCCTCAGGTCGATCTTACCCTAATAACTATTTTTCTGATGACAAACAGCCGTGTATCTCCTCTGCCGATGACGGATCTGCTGCAGTGGCTGTGTGATCCATTTGTGTATCTGATCGTGTATGCCGTATATACAGCAGGCCAGATTGTAAAGATGGTGACCGGAACTTTCAGACGGGTATTGAAGTCGAGTACCGCTACGATCAGCGGTATAACATGACAAACTTTTGTCACCAGCTTGTGTCTCGAAGGTTCAGGCAGGCTTATGTTGCTTTGCACCTAAGATAAGTCGGATTATGAGCCAAATGACTGTGAAAGGCTATGGAGTTTAACAGCAATGCATCCATCTCCATGCACAGCTACGCCCCGCCTCTACTCTATTTATATTTTTACATTTTTGATTTTCCATTTTCATTTTTATTTTTATATTTTTGTATTTTTTGGATCTTATATACACATCTATAAGAATCAGCATTTCAAGTTTACCCTTTGGAATTCCACCTGGAGCTTCATACTATTTTTCACTGTTTCATACAATTTTTTTCACTTTTCCATGACACACCCAAGTTTGGATTGACTATCACACACCAGTGTTTGGATATTACTATTTAGATACACATTCTTTTGGAAACTTTGAACTTTTATTTGGACACTTTTATATTTTTTGATATTTGTGATTTTTTTGTGATTCATTTTGCCATCTCTAAATATCTTTGTCACACATTTCCACTACTGATTCTCACACCTTTGCAACATTTGCACATAACCACTTTTGGTCAGTCTTATGCTAACGTGTATTAATTTTTATGTTAACGTGTATTAATGCATTTTTAGATACATCATGGATCCATGCAGTTTTTAGTTATTTTATTATTCTATTAGTGTACCATTATATGCTTATATTGTTTTTTATTTTGTTATTATATGTATTAAACTGTCTACACATACCTCATCAGCCTTTTTAGCTTTTACCGCTCCCTTCCACACCTTTCACATTTTATTAGGGATGAAGTTAGGGGATATGTTCTAGACTGTGTTATTAGGGATAAAGTTAGTGGATATGTTCTAAACATAAACATCGATATTGACGGCAGATAAGAGCCATAGGCCCAGCAAGTCTGCCCAATATTACCTAACAGTATAAACTTTTCTAGTTTGTAGGATAGCCTTATGCTTGTCCAATGCATTTTTAAAGTCCCCCACAGTGTTTGTCGCTAGGCTGTGTTATTAGGAATAAAGTTAGTGGATATGTTCTAGGCTGTGTTATTAGGGATAAAGTTAGTGGATGTGTTCTAGGCTGTGTTATTAGAGATAAAGTTAATGGTTATGTTCTAGGCTGTGTTATTAGGGGTAAAGTTAGTGGATATGTTCTAGACTGTGTTAGTGGATATGTTCTAGGCTGTGTTATTATGCTAAAGGTAACGGATATGTTCCAGACTGTGGTATTAGGATAAAGTTAGAGCATATGTTCTAGGCTGTGTTGTTAAGGATAACGTTAGTTGGTATGTTCTAGATGTTGGTATTAGGATAAAGTTAGATGCTATATTCTAAGTTGTGTTATTAAGGAAAAAGTTAGTGGATATGTTTTTGGCTGTGGTATTAATGATAAAGTTACAGGTTATGTTCTAGGCTATGTTATTAGGGATAAAGTTAGGTGCTATGTTCTAAGCTGTGTTATCAGGGATAAAGTTAGGGGCTATGTTCTAGGCTGTGTTATTAGGGATAAAGTTAGTGAATATGTTCTAGGCTGTGTTATTAGGGATAAAGTTAATGGTTATGTTCTAGGCTGTGTTATTAGGGGTAAAGTTAGTGGATATGTTCTAGACTGTGTTAGTGGATATGTTCTAGGCTGTGTTATTATGCTAAAGGTAACGGACATGTTCCAGACTGTGGTATTAGGATAAAGTTAGAGCATATGTTCTAGGCTGTGTTGTTAAGGATAACGTTAGTTGGTATGTTCTAGATGTTGGTATTAGGATAAAGTTAGATGCTATATTCTAAGTTGTGTTATTAAGGAAAAAGTTAGTGGATATGTTCTAGGCTGTGGTATTAGTGATACAGTTAGGTGTTATGTTCTAGGTTGTGTTATTAAGGATGACATTAGTGGATATGTTCTAGACTGTGGTATTAGGAATAAAGTTAGGTGCTATGTTCTAGACTGTGGTATTAGGAATAAAGTTAGGGGCTATGTTCTAGACTGTGTTATTAGGGATGAAGTTAGTGGATATGTTCTAGTCTGTGCTATTAGGGATACAGTTAGTGGATATGTTCTAGGCTGTGTTATTAGGGATATTGTTAGTGGATATGTTCTAGGCTGTGTTATTTGGGTTAAAGTTAGTGGATATGTTCTAAGCTGTGGTATTAGGGATTAAGTTAGTGGTTATTTTTTAGACTGTGTTATTAGGGATAAAGTTAGGGGTTGTGTTCTAGGCTGTGGTATCAGGAATAAAGCTAGAGGTTAAGACCTCACCTTGAGTATGGAGTGCAGTTCTGGGGACCAATCGCAAAAAAAGATATTGCAGAACTAGAAAAAGTTCAGAGAAGGGCTACAAAGCTAATAAGGGGATAGCCAAACTGGGTCTGTTTTCCCTAAGAGGTGACATGATTACTTTATATAAATATATTCAAGGCCCATATACAGAGATGGCAAACGTTCTGTTTATTCCAAGAAAATTGTTTGTGACCAGAGGTCACAATTTAAGGTTGGAGGAAAGGAGATTTAATCTCCTGCAATTGAAACGTTTTTTCACTGTAAGAGCAATAAAATTGTGGAACTCATTACCAAAGGAGGTAGTGAATGCCAATACCCTAGATACATTTAAAAAATATTTGGATACATTTCTGTCTATAAACAAATTTCATGGATATGATTGCTAGTATTAAATGAGTCACCATTTAGTGGGATTATTTAAGCTTAACTGGAGCTTTTTGTATATATTTTAGATTTGTATAGGTTGAACTCGATGGACTTTGGTCTTTTTTCGACCTCATCTATTATGTTACTATGTTATGTTCTAGATTGTGTTATTAGGAATGAAATTATGGGTAATGTTTTAGACTGTATTATTAGGGATAAATTTAGAGGTTATGTTCTAGACTGTGTTATTAAGAAAAGTTAGTGGTTATGTTCTATACTGTAGTATTATGAATGAAGATAGGGGCTATGTTCTAGACTGTGGTATAAGGGATATAGTTATGGGCTATGTTCTAGACTGTGGCATTTAGGATAAAGTTATGGGTTATGTTCTAGGCTGTGTTATTAAGATAAAGTTAGGAGTTATGTTCTAGGCTGTGTTATTGGGGATAAAGTTAGGGGTTATGTTCTAGGCTGTGGTATTAGGGATACATTTAGAGCCTATTTTCTAGGCGGCTTTATTAGGATACAGTTAGGGGTTATGTTCTAGACTATGGTAGTAGTATAAAGTTCGAGCCTATGTTCTAGGCTATGTTCTTAGGGATAAAATAAAGGGATATGTTCTAGGCTGTGTTGTTAAGGATACAGTTAGTTGATATGTTCTAGACCAGCGGTCATCAACAAGTGGTCCGTGGACCACTGGTGGTCCACAAGAAGATGTTGGTGGCCCTTGAAACAATCAAGCAGGAATTAATCACCTCTGATGGTGTCACCCCATCGTGCTGCAACTCCCTACTGGCTGGACATCAGTGAAAACCGACAGAAGAGTTAAATTACAATCTCCCTATGCACATTGCATAGTACTGCACAATTTGCATAGCTAGATTGTATTTTTAACTCCTCCCACCCGGTGCACTGCTAAGAGGAAGATGCTTCTATTCTAAAGCCAGCAGAGGTTGGTATAGTCTTGGCTTGAAATAGTGGAATTAAAGTATATAAAAAAGAAAATCTTAAAAAAATTTCTATATTATATTTTGTTTATTTTCTTCCCTTTATCTGTCTCTTTGTAGTAGTTTTCCTAATTCCCTCAGATGGACTTACATCACTGTTTGTCTTCCTCCCCTCTATCTTCTTTTTTTATTAAATATTAATTATTTTTCATTCTAATAATTTTATTCCACCTGAATTCCAGTAATTGCCATCCAGCAGATCAGCTATATCCCACCAGTATTATAGTAATTGCCAGGAGCATCAGTCATGTTAGCTCACATCCATATTGAGAGCTTTCTGATATAAACTTAATTTATGACTCCAAAGTCTGTCCATGATCATAAGTAGTTATAAATAATTCCTAACTGGGGAGGTAACTTGGAAGTCATGTAGTCTATTTTAAATATAATTCTTTTTTTCCCACTTTCTGCCTTTAATTCCAAAAAATAATTTTTCAAAATATGTATATATATATACATTATGTAAACTTAGCTATGGTTATACTAGTTTTGTACAGTTTGTGTGTGTTTGTGTGTGTATATATAGGTGTGTGTGTAATATATATATATATATATATATATATATATATATATATATATATATATATAAAAAAATCTCCAGCATAAAAAGGCACTCACTGGTTAGGTAAAACATAACATTTAATTAGTTACATTTAAAAGACATGACGTTTCGGAAGCATTTCGCCCCCTTTATCAAATGTATGATACAGCTTGAAAGTGTTACAAAAGCACTGCTTTTGTAACACTTTCAAGCTGTATCATACATTTGATAAAGGGGGCGAAATGCTTCCGAAACGTCATGTCTTTTAAATGTAACTAATTAAATGTTATGTTTTACCTAACCAGTGAGTGCCTTTTTATGCTGGAGATTTTTTGATATTTTTTGAAGTGCACCCTGGGAGCTGCTATTATTTATGGAGTGCCTTTTCTTTTGATCTCGGTTTATATATATATATATATATATATATATATATATATATATATATATATATATATATATATATATATATATATATGTGTGTGTATATATATATATATATATATATATATATATATATATATATATATATATATATATATATATATATATATACAATTCTTGCTAGTGGCCCATAGGATTAAAAATTGTGAGTTTAGTGGTCCCTGAGGTCCGAAAGGTTGGCGACCCCTGTTCTAGACTGTGGTATTAGGGATAAATGTAGGTACTATGTTCTAGGTTGTGTAATTAAGGATAAAGTTAGGGGTTATGTTCTAGGCTGTGTTGTTAAGGATACAGTTAGTTGATATGTTCTAGACTGTGGTATTAGGGATAAAGTTAGAGCCTATGTCCTAGGCTGTGTTATTAGGGATAAAGTTAAGGGATATGTTCTAGGCTGTGTTGTTAAGGATACAGTTAGTTGATATGTTCGTATGTTCTATACTGTGGTATTAGGGATACATGTAGGTGCTATGTTCTAGGTTGTGTTATTAAGGATAAAGTTAGGGGTTATGTTATAGGCTGTGGTATTAGGGATACATTTGGAGCCTATTTCCTAGACTATGGTATTAGGAAAAAGTTACAGGTTATATTCTAGACTTTGGTGTTGGGAATAAATTTAGGGGCTATGTTCTAGGCTGTGTTATTAAGGATGCCGTTATGGGCTATATTCTAGACTGTGTTATTAGGAATAAAGTTAGAAGTTATGTTCTAGGTTCTGTTATTAATGGTACAGTTAGTGGATATGCTCTATACTGTGGAAATAGGAATACAGTTATTAATTATGTTTTAGACTTTGGTATTCGGATGCAGTTAGGGGCTATGTTCTAGACTGTGGTATTAGGGATAAAGTTAGTAGAAACAGAAAACTGAAATAATCCCCTTTACAATGTGAAATTACTAAACAAATCATAGGCAATAAAAATAAAACAATAGTAATTTACAACAATGTGCACTTGTTATTAAAGGATATACAGCTAGATTCCGAGTTTGTGCTTTCGTCTTTTAACGCTGAAAATATGGTATTTTCAGCGTTAAAACAGTAACGCAACATTGGTACCGCACTCCTAAAAATGACGTTTTTTTAATGGGACTTCCATAGCGCTGGTATTACAAGTTTTCCTGGGAGGCTAAAAAGCTAGTGTTACACTATATACCGAAAAGATCCGTACCGCCATCTGAGACCAGCAGTTATGAGTTTTACGCAACAAAGCTGTTACATAAAACTCATAACTAAAGTTTTACAAAGTACACTAACACCCATAAACTACCTATTAGACCCTAAACCGAGGCCCTCCCGCATCGCAAACACTATAATAAAGTTATTAACCCCTAATCTGCCGCTCCCGACATCGCCGCCACTAATAAAATTTGTTAACCCCTATTCCGTCGCTCCCCAACATTGCTGCCACTATATTAAAGTTATTAACCCCTAAACTGCCGCCCTCCAGCATCACAAACACTATTTAAATATTATTAACCCCTAATCTGCCGTCTGCCCACACTGCTGCCAATATAATAAACCTATTAACCCCTAAACCACAAGCCCCCCACAACAAAATACTGTATACTAAAATAAACTAGTAACCACTAAACCGTAAGCCCCCCACAACAAAATATACTAAAAAAAACTAGTAACCCCTAAACCGAAACCCCCACAACGAAATAAACTAATTTAAATAGTAACCCCAAAACCTAATGCCCTCCTAACTTTATATTTAAATTACAATTTCCCTATCTCAAATTAAATTAAAACTTACCTGTCAAATTAGAAAAACTAAGTTTAAACTAACAATTAAACTAATAAAACTATTAAACTACAATTAAACTAACTACGAATTAACGAAAAATAAAATACACATTAAAAAAATCCTAACACGACTAAAAATTACAAAGTATCTAATTACAAAAAATAAAAAATACTAAATTACAAACAATAACAAACACTAAATTACGAAAAATAACAAACAAAATTATCAAAAATAAAATAGAATTACACCTAAACTAATAGCCCTTTCAAAATAAAAAAGCCCACCCAAAATAAAAAACCCTAGCCTACAATAAACTACCAATAGCCCTTAAAACGGCCTTTTGTAGGGCATTGCCCTAAGTTTAACAGCTCTATTACCTGTAAAAAAAAATACAAAGACCCCCCCAACAGTAAAACTTACCACCCAACCAACCCCCCAAAATAAAAAAACCTATCTAAAAAAACCTAAGCTAACCATTGCCCTGAAAATGGCATTTGTATGAGTATTGCCCTTAAAAGGGCATTTAACTCTATTGCATTGCCCTTAAAAGAGCATTTTGTTCTATTTAGAAAACCCAAACCCTAAACTAAAAAAAAAAAAACCCAAAAAACCTTAAAAAACCTAACACTAACTCCCGACTATCCACTTACAGTTTTTGAAGTCCCACTTGAAGGATCTTCATCCAGGCGGCAAGAAGTCTTCATCCAGGCGGCCTCTTCTATCTTCGTCCAGGTAGCATTTTCTATCTTCATCCAGTTGGTAAAGTCCTCATCCAAGCAGATTGAAGTCTTCATCCAGGCGGCCTCTTCTATCTTCAATGAGGCGGCCGTATACTGGATCTTCATGGCAAGGGACGCAATTCACTATGGTGTCTCTTGCATTCCTATTGGCTGAAAGATTTTAATCAGCCAATAAGAATTAGAGCTGCTAAAATCCTATTGGTTGTTCCAATCAGCCAATAGGATTTGAGCAGCTCTCATTCTATTGGCTGTTCCAATCAGCTAATAGGATTTGAGCAGCTCTCATTCTATTGACTATTCCAATCAGCCAGTAGGATAGCTGCTCAAATCATTCAGCCGATAGGAATGCAAGGGACGCCATCTTGAATCGTGTCCCTTGCATTGGAGATCCAGTATACAGCAGCGACCGCATGAAGAGGATGCTTCGCGCCGGATGTCTTCAAGATGGACCTGCTCCGCGCTGCCCGGATAAAGATAAAAGATGCCGCCTGGATGAAGATAGAAGAGGCCATCTGTATGAAGGCTTCTCGCCACCTGGATGAGGACTTTGCTGCCTGAATGAAGATAGAAGAGGCCACCTGGATGAAGACTTCTTGCCGTCTGGATGAAGATCCTTCAAGTTTGACTTAAAAAACTGTAATTGGATCATCGGGGGTTAGTGTTAGCTTTTTTTAAGGTTTTTTTTGGTGGGTTTATTTTTAGCTTAGGGTTTGGGCTTTCTAAATAGAGCTAAATGCCCTTTTAAGGGCAATGCCCATACAAGGGCTATTGGTAGTTTATTATAGATTAGGTTTTTTATTTTGGGGTGTTTTTTTTTTAATGGGTATTAGCATAGGAATAATTTTTATTATTTTTGATAATTTGTTTGTTATTTTGGGTAATGTATTTTTTTCGTTTTGAGGTGGGTTTTTATTTTTAGATTAGGGCTTCAGCATTTCACAATAGAGCGGAATGCCCTTTTAAGGACAATGCCCATACAAATGCCCTTTTCAGGGCAATGGTTAGCTTAGGTTTTAATTTATTTTTATTTTGTGGGTTTGGGGGGTGGGGTTTGTATACTGTTAGGGGGTGTTTGTTTGTTTGTTTGTTTTTTACAAAAGGCCATTTTAAGGGCCCTTGGTAGTTTATTCTACATTAGGCTTTTTTATTTTAGGGTGTTTTTTTTTTTTAAAAGGGTATTAGAATAGGAAGAATTTTTATTATTTTTGATAATTTCGTTTGTTATTTTTTGTAATGGTAGGTTTTTTATTTTTAATGTTTTTTATTTTAAATAATGTTCGGTTTTAGTGTAAGGCAGGTTAGGTTTTATTTCACATGTAAGTAACTATTTACTATCTAGTCTACCTAGTTAAAATAAATACAAACTTACCTGTGAAATAAAAATAAAACCTAAGATAGCTAAAATATAACTATTAGTTATTTTGTAGCTAGCTTAGGTTTTATTTTATAGGTAAGTTTGTATTTAATTTTAAATAGGTATTATTTATTTAATAATTGTAAGTTTAATTTAGCTCTATTTTAATTAAGTTAAAGTTCGGGGATGTTAGGGTTAGGCTTAGGGTTACATTAGGGTTAGGGGTTAATATAGTTTAATTTAGCTTGTTGCGATGTGGGGGGCTGGCCGTTTAGGGGTTAATAGATTTATTTAGTGGTAGTGATGTGGGAGGCTGGGGGTTTAGGGGTTAATAAATTTATTTAGTTGTGGTGATGTTGGGGAGCGCAGGAATAGGGGTAATTAGATTTATTATAGTGTGGGCGATGTTGGGGTGCAGGGGAATAGTGGTTAATAACTTTAGTATAGTGGCGGCGACATCGGGAGTGGCAGATTAGGGGTTAATAGTTTTATTTAGGTGGCGGCAATATCAGGAGCGGCATATTAGGGGTTAATAATTGTATGTAGGTGGCGGCAGATTAGGGGTGTTTAGACGTGGGGTTAATGTTAGGTTGCTAGGTTTAAAAGTAACTTTTTTTTCCCCCATAGACATTAATTGGGCTGTGTTACGGAGCTGTTTATTCAGCGATTGCAGGTTTTTTTTAGCCTGCTCTCCCCATTGATGTCTATGGGGAAAGCGTGCACGAGCACGTCAAAGCAGTGCTTGTTTTTGGTGAGGTATGGAGCTCAACGCAATCATATCGCCCGCACAAGCCAGCTTTTTAAAAACTTGTAATGGCAGCGCTATAGGGGGTGAAATAACTCCGCTTTTTTTGCAGTCGTTAAAATCCCTATAGCGCTCAAAACTAGTAATCTGATAGTATTTTAGTCTGGTTTCTGTTGTTGAGTTTATCTTGGGAAAATCTCCCTTTAAGGAAATGTTCCTTTAAGACATTCACCTTTTCCCCACCAGAATCCTCAAAATCAAGGGAGAGAGATACAAACAATAGTGAAGTTCTGGGATTTAAAAGATATATGTAAATACTATAGGACCATACTAATGACTGAGCTCTCAGTTGTATTTGCTCAATATTATCCCACTCCTCTGGCAGGTTAGATAGCAGGAAACTGCAGGATCCAGGTAAATATTTATTTAAAACATATAAAAAAACATCAGATATAGGACATTGCATAAGCACACTGGCATTAATGGACAAGCAAGCATACACGTATGTGATCTACAGCTGAAGGAATGCTGTTGCAACTCCGCGTTCCCAGGTGATCTTGGATCAGAGTTAGTTCAGTTGCATTCAAAGGGTCCCACCTTAGGGATAAAGTTAGTGGATATGTTCTAGGCTGTGGAATTAGGGATAAAGTTAGTGGATATGTTCTAGGCTGTGGAATTAGGGATAAAGTTAGTGGATATGTTCTAGGCTGTGGAATTAGGGATAAAGTTAGGGGCTATGTTCTAGGCTCCGTTATTAAGGATACAGTTAAGGGCTATGTCCTAGGCGGTGGAATTAGGAATAAAGTTATTAATTATGTTTTGGACTTTGGTAGAAGGATACAGTTAGGGGCTATGTTCTAGACTGTGTTATTAGGGATAAAGTTACAGGTTATGTTCTAGACTGTGGTATTAAGGATAAAGTAAGTGGATATATTCTGGACTGTAATATTAGGATACAGTTATGGGCTATCATCTAGATTGTGGTATTATGGATAAGGCTATGATTTAGGATTAAGCCTAAGTTATGCTGTAGCTCAAACTTAAATTTGATGCTAGCAATGTTCAATAAAGATATTATAGAGACTACTGTCAATTTAAGGTGCCCTGTTTATATACAATATCATAATACATACATTTGTGCAATAATTTCACATAGTATTTTATAACATAAAAATAAATCTTGTTTCCTGCCCAGATCTGTATATATTTTGATCATTTTAGCACAGAATGTAAGTTATACACAACAATGAGATAAACATATTCACTAATCTACTGTGTAGAATATTTACCCTTTATTCTTACTATTAAGATATATATATATATGGTTAATCTCAAGTTAAACAGAAGTAACTGAGAAACATGTATTTTATTCTACTTTAGGGTCACATTCTCTGCATGTGGTTACCCTAACCCTGTGCATTATCTTCTTGATCAGTTTGTGAAGAACCTTGATTAATGTGATATTAAAGGGATACTAAACCCAAATGTTTTCTTTTATGATTCAGATAGAGCATGCAAATTTAAGCAACTTTCTAATGTACTCCTACTATCAATGTTTCTTTGTTCTCTTGCTATCTTTGTTTAAAAAGCAGGAACTTTAAGCATAGGAGCCAGCCCATTTTAGTTACAGCACCCTGGATGGTGCTTGCTATTGGTGGTTCCGTTTAGCAAACCAATAAGCAAGCATAACCCAGGTTCTCAACCAAAAATGGGCCGGCTCTTTAGCTTTACATTTCTACTTTTTAAGTAAAGATACCAAGAATACAAAGAAAAATTGATAATAGGAGTAAATTAGAAAGTTGCTTAAAATCCCATGCTCTATCTAAATCATTAAAGAAAAAAAAATGGGTTTACTGTACCTTTAAGTAATACAGACAGTCACAAGCAGTTATTGAATCCTACCTGCAATTGCACCTTTGGTTTGTAATCCGGGGAAGTTTATGAGAAACAGCCAGATCAGTAAAGCGAGTGACATGTTGTAAGAGAACAAAGATCCACTGCCCATAGGGATCTTATTGACTCCACTCTGCACTCTCTTTATTTGTCTCTGTCTCTGTCACATTCTGTCTATTTCTATGGAAGCGTGGTATAGAAGGGAAATTTAAATACTGATGTTCTCTGTGGTTAGCCAATGTGTGTTGCAAGAAATTTCCTCTTTATTGTTATAAAATTAGTTAATATATTTCTGATGGTTTCTGGGTATTTTCTGTGTAAGCTGCTTTGTTGTTGAAACTTTTGTCTGTGCACATAGGGTTGCTAGGCGTCCTCCCTAAAAATACCGGACACCCAGCATATAACCAGGGTTGGGGGGGTGGAGAGAAAAGTAAATGTATGTGTATATATAGATATTTTAAAGGGACAGTCCACACCAGAATTTTTGTTGTTTTAAAAGATAGATAATCCCTTAATTACCAATTCCCCAGGTTTGAACACCAACACAGTTATAATAATACACGTTTTACCTCTGTAATTACCTTGTATCTAAGCCTCAGCAGACTGCCCCCTTATTTCAGTTCTTTTGACAGACTTGCAGTTTAGCCAATCAGAGATGTCTCCATGGTAAATTCATGTGCATGAGCTCAATGTTATCTATATGAAACATGTGAACTAATGCCCTCTAGTGGTGAAAAACTATCAAAAAGCATTTAGATTAGAGGTGGCCTTCAAGGTCTAAGAAATTAGCATTTGAACCTCCTAGGTTTAGTTTTCAACTAAGAATACCAAGAGAACAAAGCAAAATTGGTGATAAAAGTAAATTGAAAAGTTGTTTAAAATTACATGCTCTATCTGAATCATGAAAGTTTTTTGGGACTTGACTGTCCCTTTAATAAAGAATACCACTCACAGCACCAAATGTTAATAAAGCAAAAATCAACCCCAGTCTGCAGTCTTAAATATATAGCAGTGCTATAGGGGTGCCAGGCTATAGTATCTATAATATTACAGTAAACAGAGAAAATTGGTTCATAAGAACCACCCAGACTTTTTTAGCCAGCACTGATTATAAGGCCCAAATTGTATTGGCCCAATGAAGGGCTGAGAGACACCTGGGGAGACACACAAATTCAAATAGCGCACCCATATACATTAAACTAGTGCATTAATTTATTAAAATACCATAAACCACAGTTAGAGTTAGATCGACACATTGTGACCGGTCATAATTAGTGATGTCGTGAACATAAAAATTTGGGTTCGCGAACGGCGAACGCAAACTCCCACAAATGTTCGCGAACCGGGCGAACCGCAATAGACTTCAATAGGCAGGCAAATTTTTAAAACCCACAGGGACTCTTTCTGGCCACAATAGTGATGGAAAAATTGTTTCAAGGGTACTAACACCTGGACTGTGGCATGCCGGAGGGGGATCCATGGCAAAACTCCCATGGAAAATTACATAGTTGATGCAGAGTCTGGTTTTAATCCATAAAGGGCATAAATCACCTAACATTCCTAAATTGTTTGGAATAACATGCTTTAAAACATCAGGTATGATGTTGTATTGATCAGGTAGTGTAAGGGTTACGCCCGCTTCACAGTGACAGACGCGCGCGCGTGCACTTGGAGGAGGCGGGCGGGCGCGTGCACGGGGAGGGAGCGGGTGGGAACCGCTACACTACAGAAAAAAATGTTTTTATAAGTGGGAGAAAGGGGTGCAAAATATTTAGTACTTGGAAATCTAAGTGATCTGGGAGCGGGTGGGGGATTGGTCTTGGGGGGGGGGGAAGCTACACTACAGAAAAATGAAATAAAAATAAAAAAAAAACATTTTATTTGCAAACTCGGTACTGGCAGACAGCTGCCAGTACCCAATATGGCCCCCAATAAGGCAGAGGGGGAGGGTTAGGAAGGTTGGGGGCTAAGGGGGGATCCTACACAACAGCATATGTAAATATGCTAAAAATATATATATAAAAAAAAAAAGATACCTTTTATTTTAGTACTGGCAGACTTTCTGCCAGTACTTAAGATGGCGGGGACAATTGTGGGGTGGGGGAGGGATCAGGGGGTCTGATGTGTCAGGTGGGAAGCTGATCTCTACACTAAAGCTAAAATTAACCCTGCAAGCTCCCTACAAGCTACCTAATTAACCTCTTCACTGCTGGGCATAATTCATGTGTTGTGCGCAGTTGCATTTAGCGGCCTTCTAAGTACCAAAAAGCAACGCCAAAGCCATATATGTCTGCTATTTCTGAACAAAGGGGATCCCAGAGAAGCATTTACAGCCATTTGTGCCATAATTGCACAAGCTGTTTGTAAATAATTCCAGTGAGAAACCTAAAGTTTGTGAAAAAATTTGTGAAAAAAGTGAACAATTTTTTTTATTTGATCGCATTTGGTGGTGAAATGGTGGCATGAAATATACCAAAATGGGCCTAGATCAATACTTAGGGTTGTCTACTACACTACACTAAAGCTAAAATTAACCCTACAAGCTCCCTACAAGCTCCCTAATTAACCCCGGCACTGCTGAGCATAATACACGTGTGGTGCGCAGCGGCATTTAGCGGCCTTCTAATTACCAAAAAGCAATGCCAAAGCCATATATGTCTGCTATTTCTGAAAAAGGGGATCCCAGAGAAGCATTTACAACCATTTGTGCCATAATTGCACAAAATGTTTGTAAATGATTTCAGTAAGAAACCTAAAATTTGGAAAAATGTAACGTTTTTTTTTAATTTGATCGCATTTGGCGGTGAAATGGTGGCATGAAATATACCAAGATGGGCCTAGATCAATACTTTTGGTTGTCTATTACACTACACTAAAGCTAAAATTACCCCAAAAAGCTCCCTACATGCTCCCTAATTAACCCCTTCACTGCTGGACATAATACACGTGTGGTGCGCAGTGGCATTTAGCGGCCTTCTAATTATCAAAAAGCAATGTCAAAGCCATATATGTCTGCTATTTCTGAACAAAGGGGATCCCAGAGAAAAATGTACAACCATTTATTCCATAATTGCACAAGCTATTTGTAAATAATTCCAGTGAGAAACCTAAAGTTTGTGAAAAAAATTGTGAAAAAAGTGAACAATTTTTTTTATTTGATCGCATTTGGTGGTGAAACATGAAATATACCAAAATGGGCCTAGATCAATACTTTGGGATGTCTTTTAAAAAAAAATATATACATGTCAATGGCTATCCAGGGATTCCTGACAGATATCAGTGTTCCAATGTAACTAGCGCCAATTTTGAAAAAAAATGGTTTGGAAATAGCAAAGTGCTACTTGTATTTATTGCCCTATAACTTGCAAAAAAAGCAAAGAACATGTAAACATTGGGTATTTCTAATCTCAGGATAAAATTTAGAAACTATTTAGCATGGGTGTTTTTTGGTGGTTGTAGATGAGTAACAGATTTTGGGGGTCAAAGTTAGAAAAAGTGTATTTTTTTCCATTTTTTCCTCATATTTTATAATTTTTTTATAGTAAATTATAGGATATGATGAAAATAATGGTTTCTTTAGAAAGTCCATTTAATAGAGAGAAAAACAGTATATAATATGTGTGGGTACAGTAAAAGATTAAGAGGAAAATTACAGCTAAACACAAACACCGCAGAAATGTAAAAATAGCCCTGGTCCCAAACGGACAGAAAATGGAAAAGTGCTGTGGTCATTAAGGGGTTAATGTACACTACTGTTACACCAGATATGAGTTGCACTGGTGTGACACTGGAGGAAACTGACTGCTATTATTTCACAGTCAAAAAAGTGTTGTTTTTTTTAAATGTACACTAGACATGTGCGATTCGGTTCTGTTCGATTCGGAAATTCGGAAAATTCGGAAAATTCGGAAATTCGTATCGAACCAAATCTCTGAATTTAAATAGTGCCGAATCTACCGAATAAATCCGAATAACTTCGGATTTATTCAGATTTATTCGGTAGATTCGGATGGCCATGGATTATACTAGTATTGTACAGTATATTAGGTTATATCCCTCTGCTATGGGTTACACCTAATGTACAGTACATAATACTAGTCTAATCCCACCTAACACTTACCGAAATTCCGAATTTCCAAACCGAACTGAATCTAACCGAATCCAGCCGAATTTATTCGAATCCGAATGAATCCGAAACAAATCCAAACCGAATTTATTTGAATCCGAATGAATCCGAAACAAATCCGAACCGAATTAATTTAAATTTTTCCGAATTCGAATTGCTCCAAACCGAAATTCGAAAAAATCCGAATCAATCCGAACCAAATTTTTTCGCCATGCACATGTCTAATGTACACTTCTGTTACACCAGATATGTGTGGTGGCACTGGGCAAGTGGGCACAGTATACGCTGTGAGCCTGACACACACGCTGGCAGGCAGGCAACTGCAATTAGATTACACAGGAAAAAAAAAAAAAAGCAGACTGATGTTCTAGCCCTAAAAAGGGCTTTTTGGGGTGCTGTCCTTACAGCAGAGATCAGATGAGTCCTTCAGGACTGTAGTGGACACTGAATACACTAGCCTAGCTATCGATTTCCCTATTAAATCAGCAGCAGCTACACTGTCCCTCCTCTCACTAAGAAAGCAGCTTCCGAATTAATCTAAAATGGATTCTGTGCAGGAGGTGGGAGGGTCTGGGAGGGAGGGTCTGCTGCTGATTGGCTGGAATGTGTCTGCTGACTGTGAGGTACAGGGTCAAAGTTTTACTCAATGATGACGAATAGGGGGCAGATTGAACATCGCATATGTTCGCCCGCCGTGGCGAACGCGAACAAGCTATGTTCACCGGGAACTATTCGCCGGCGAACTATTCGCGACATCACTAGTCATAATGACACAGATGAGCCCTTTAATTAGTTAGACAAGGTACCATCCTGGGAGGTATAAAAAGTTCCACAATAGTCCAGAAAAAAGTGTATACACTATTAACAGTCTCTGGGAGTATACAGAATTTATTTCAAGTGGAATTGAAGTAGAACGGAAAAGTCCTCCTAGGGAATGGATGTTCTATACTTGCATACAGGATACTGTGTTAAATAGAGGGAGCTATTTTTATCCTGAGGCCCCTGTATATAATTGACTCTTTTATTAGCCTGTGAGGAATATGTGATAGTAGTACCCCGGTTAATTGGTAATGGCAGGTAATTTTAGACCGTATGGGTGGTGTATGAAAAGTCTTAGAAAAAAGGCTTCCAAAGGTTTACGGATACTTGTATCAGGCTAGTTAAACATACCTGACCCATTTGACGACCATTGTTTGTGAACCAGCGAAGAGGTTTAGACTATTTAACCCCTGTATATCCACTCCTTTTACAATGGAATCTGGTGACCGAAAGGGTTAGTGAATGTATGTTTACAGCAGGACATGCTCAGCGGAAATTAGCGTTCACTGACAGCTAAAAAAGGGAAAGTACGGACCATCCAAGGATGGGTCAGGTATGTTTAACTAGCCTGATACAAGTATCCGTAAACCTTTGGAAGCCTTTTTTCTAAGACTTTTCATACACCACCCATACGGCCTGAAATTACCTGCCATTACCAATTAACCGGGGTACTACTTTCACATATTCCTCGCAGGCTAATAAAAGAGTCAATTATATACAGGGGCCTCAGCATGAAAATAGCTCTCTCTATTTAACACAGTATCCTGTATGCAAGTATAGAACATCCATTCCCTAGGAGGACTTTTCGGTTCTACTTCAATTCCACTTGAAATAAATTCTGTATACTCCCAGAGACTGTTAATACTGTATACACTTTTTTCTGGACTATTTTGGAACTTTTTATACCTCCCGGGATGGTTCCTTGTCTAACTAATTAAAGGGCTCATCTGTGTCATTGTGACCGGTCACAATGTGTCGGTCTATCTCTAACTGTGGTTTATGGTATTTTAATAAATGAATGCACTAGCTTAATGTATGTGGGTGCGCTATTTGAATTTGTGTGTCTCCCCAGGTGTCTCTCAGCCCTTCATTGGGCCAATACAATTTTGGCCTTATAATCAGTGCTGGCTAAAAAAGTCTGGGTGAATCTTATGAACCAATTTTCTCTGTTTACTGTAATATATAGATATGTACTGTATATACATTGTCACAGATTTTGGAATTTCAAAGAGTGATTATTATGGATGAGTTAAAATGTATCAATTTTATCAATCAGCTTTTAGTCCAGTTTTGCAATCACAGATACGGCACCACAGACAATCCATTATATATCTAAATTACACTTGGGAAAATAGCATTTACAAAAAATATATATGTACATATAGATATAATATTAAATTGACATAATCGCCTAGATTACAAGTTTTGTTGGTAAGGCTGTGTGGAGCTAACGAGCAGTTTTTTCTTACCGCTCACCTACAGTAACGCTGGTATTATGGGTGTTTAGAAACCCGGCGTTAGCCGCAAAAAAAGTGAGCGTAGAGCAAAATTTAGCTCCACATCTCACCTCAATACCAGTGCTGCTTACGTTAGCGGTAAGCTGGTAAAACGTGCTTGTGCACGATTTCCCCATTGGAATCAATGGGGGAGAGCCGGCTGAAAAAAAACCTAACACCTGCAAAAAAGCAGCTAAAAGCTCCTAACGCAGCCCCATTGATTCCTATGGGGAAAAACTTTTTATGTTTACACCTAACACCCTAACATGAACCCCGAGTCTAAACACCCCTAATCTTACACTTATTAACCCCTAATCTGCTGCCCCTGACATCGCCGACACCTACATTATAATATTAACCCCTAATCTGCACTCCGGACACCGCCACCACCTAGATTATACTTATAAACCCCTAATCTGCTGCCCCCAACATCGCCGAACCCTACATTATATTTATTAACCCCTAATCTGCCGCCCCCAATGTCGCTGCAACCTACCTACACTTATTAACCCCTAATCTGCCATCCCCAACGTCGCCGCCACTATACTAAAGTTATTACCCCCTAAATCTAAGTCTAACCCTAACCCCCCCTAACTTAAATATAATTTAAAGCGGGTCCATCTTCAAGACATCCGACACGGAGCATCCTCTTCAAACGAAGTCCAACTGAAGAATGAAGGTTCCTTTAAATGACGTCATCCAAGATGGTGTCCCTTGAATTCCGATTGGCTGATAGAATTCTATCACTCTAGAATTCTATTGACTCTTTTATTAGCCTGTGAGGAATATGTGATAGTAGTACCCCGGTTAATTGGTAATGGCAGGTAATTTTAGACCGTATGGGTGGTGTATGAAAAGTCTTAGAAAAAAGGCTTCCAAAGGTCTACGGATACTTGTATCAGGCTAGTTAAATATACCTGACCCATTTGACGACCATTGTTTGTGAACCAGCGAAGAGGTTTAGACTATTTAACCCCTGTATATCCACTCCTTTTACAATGGAATCTGGTGACCGAAAGGGTTAGTGAATGTATGTTTACAGCAGGACATGCTCAGCGGAAATTAGCGTTCACTGACAGCTAAAAAAGGGAAAGTACGGACCATCCAAGGATGGGTCAGGTATGTTTAACTAGCCTGATACAAGTATCCGTAAACCTTTGGAAGCCTTTTTTCTAAGACTTTTCATACACCACCCATACGGCCTGAAATTACCTGCCATTACCAATTAACCGGGGTACTACTTTCACATATTCCTCGCAGGCTAATAAAAGAGTCAATTATATACAGGGGCCTCAGCATGAAAATAGCTCTCTCTATTTAACACAGTATCCTGTATGCAAGTATAGAACATCCATTCCCTAGGAGGACTTTTCGGTTCTACTTCAATTCCACTTGAAATAAATTCTGTATACTCCCAGAGACTGTTAATACTGTATACACTTTTTTCTGGACTATTGTGGAACTTTTTATACCTCCCGGGATGGTTCCTTGTCTAACTAATTAAAGGGCTCATCTGTGTCATTATGACCGGTCACAATGTGTCGGTCTATCTCTAACTGTGGTTTATGGTATTTTAATAAATGAATGCACTAGCTTAATGTATGTGGGTGCGCTATTTGAATTTGTGTGTCTCCCCAGGTGTCTCTCAGCCCTTCATTGGGCCAATACAATTTTGGCCTTATAATCAGTGCTGGCTAAAAAAGTCTGGGTGGTTCTTATGAACCAATTTTCTCTGTTTACTGTAATATATAGATATGTACTGTATATACATTGTTACAGATTTTGGAATTTCAAAGAGTGATTATTATGGATGAGTTAAAATGTATCAATTTTATCAATCAGCTTTTAGTCCAGTTTTGCAATCACAGATACGGCACCACAGACAATCCATTATATATCTAAATTACACTTGGGAAAATAGCATTTACAAAAAATATATATGTACATATAGATATAATATTAAATTGACATAATCGCCTAGATTACAAGTTTTGTCGGTAAGGCTGTGTGGTGCTAACGAGCAGTTTTTTCTTACCGCTCACCTACAGTAACGCTGGTATTATGGGTGTTTAGAAACCCGGCGTTAGCCGCAAAAAAAGTGAGCGTAGAGCAAAATTTAGCTCCACATCTCACCTCAATACCAGTGCTGCTTACGTTAGCGGTAAGCTGGTAAAACGTGCTTGTGCACGATTTCCCCATTGGAATCAATGGGGGAGAGCCGGCTGAAAAAAAACCTAACACCTGCAAAAAAGCAGCTAAAAGCTCCTAACGCAGCCCCATTGATTCCTATGGGGAAAAACTTTTTATGTTTACACCTAACACCCTAACATGAACCCCGAGTCTAAACACCCCTAATCTTACACTTATTAACCCCTAATCTGCTGCCCCTGACATCGCCGACACCTACATTATAATATTAACCCCTAATCTGCACTCCGGACACCGCCGCCACCTAGATTATACTTATAAACCCCTAATCTGCTGCCCCCAACATCGCTGAACCCTACATTATATTTATTAACCCCTAATCTGCCACCCCCAATGTCGCTGCAACCTACCTACACTTATTAACCCCTAATCTGCCATCCCCAACGTCGCCGCCACTATACTAAAGTTATTACCCCCTAAATCTAAGTCTAACCCTAACCCCCCCTAACTTAAATATAATTTAAAGCGGGTCCATCTTCAAGACATCCGACACGGAGCATCCTCTTCAAACGAAGTCCAACTGAAGAATGAAGGTTCCTTTAAATGATGTCATCCAAGATGGTGTCCCTTGAATTCCGATTGGCTGATAGAATTCTATCAGCCAATCGGAATTAAAGTAGGAAAAATCCTATTGGCATCTTGGATGACTTAATTTAAAAGAACCTTCATTCTTCAGTTGGACTTCGTTTGAAGAGGATGCTCCACGTAGGATGTCTTGAAGATGGACCCGCTCTGCGCCAGATGGATGAAGATAGAAGATGCCGCCTGCCCGTCTGGAGGACTTCTTCTGGCCGGCTTCGATGAAGACTTTTGCCCGTCTGGAGGACCACTTCGCCCGGCTTCGTTGAGGACTTCGGCCCGGCTGCGTGAAGACTTCTCAAGGTAGGGTGATCTTCAAGGGGTTAGTGTTAGATTTTATTAAGGGGGTATTGGGTGGGTTTTACAGTAGGGTTGGGTGTGTGGGTGGTGGGTTTTAATGTTGGGGGGGTATTGTATTTTTTTTACAGCTAATAGAGCTGATTACTTTGGGGCAATGCCCCACAAAAGGAACTTTTAAGGGCTATTTGTAATTTAGTATAGGGTAGGGATTTTTATTATTTTGGGGGGCTTTTTATTTTATTAGGGGGATTAGATTAGGTGTATTTAGTTTTAAAAACTTGTAATTATTTTATTATTTTCTGTAATTTAGTTTTTGTTTTTTTCGTACTTTAGATAATTATTTTCAATTGTATTTAATTGTAGTTAGGTAATTAATTTAATTATAGTGTAGTGTTAGGTGTAATTGTAACTTAGGTTAGGATTTATTTTACAGGTAAATTTGTATTTATTTTAGCTAGGTAGCTATTAAATAGTTAATAACTATTTAATAACTATTGTACCTAGTTAAAATAAATACAAAGTTGCCTGTAAAATAAAAATAAATCCTAAGATAGCTTAGCTTAGTTATATTGTAGCTATCTTAGGGTTTATTTTATAGGTAAGTATTTAGTTTTAAATAGGAATAATTTAGTGAATGATAGTTATAGTTGCGGCGACATTGGGGGCGGCAGATTAGGGGTTAATAAAATTAAACTAGTGTTTGCGATGCGGGAGGGCAGCTGTTTAGGGGTTAATATATATTTTATAGTGGCGGTGATTCAGCAGATTAGGGGTTAAAATATTTTTTTTGTGTTTACGATGTGGGGGGGGCTCGGTTTAGGGGTTAATAGGTAGTTTATGGGTGTTAGTGTACTTTTTAGCACTTTAGTTAAGAGTTTTATGTTACGGCGTTAGCCCATAAAACTCTTAACTACTGACTTTTTTTTTTGCAAATAAATTTTTTATTGAAGTTGAAACAAAGATTGACAAACAGTATTCACCTTTAAGATAATATTACATCCAATAAAGTATTACAATGCCTATAAGCAAATATTAGTGACAACACAGAAGGCGCCTGTAATAAGAGAAATACATATCAAAGATTAACATGGTGCTAGGCAAAAGCTTAGGTGAAAGGAATTAGAACTTCATTTTATATTATAGTACTAGCAAATGATCTCCACTACCTGATAGGAAACACTTATTGACATATCTGAATCAAGGTATCTGCCTGTGGAGGGTTAGCATATGAGACGGACACTCTTGGGCCGAAATACATAAGGGGGGGGGGGACTATCAGCGGGCGAAAGCCGCTTAAATATGTAGAAGGGGGGGTGGAGGGCGGAGCCAGTTAGTATGTCAAATTTATAAACAGGGGTTACTCAGGGTATAGGAATTTATATGCATAGTTGAGGGGCTTTCAATAAGATAAATAAGGGAAGTTCTTAAGAAAGTTATATGGAGAGGGAAGATATTAGTATGTATGAATTATACAGGGTCACTGGGTGAGCTCCTCTCCTGGGGAGATGTCAGCTATAGATGGTGCGGGAAAAAGGAAAAGGGATATGACCCGCAGGCAGCCAGTACTGGCGGGAAAGGGAGGAGAGGAACCCAACAGTAACAGGGTGTGAATTGTTAAAAATGCCAAAATATACTGGGGTCTCAGAAATTCTAATGTAATGCAACATAACACTTTCCACTATAATCCCCTGTAACATAAGGATGCAACCATGTACAATCATTGATCCCAAACAAATTAGTAGCCCCAAAGATTGCTACAGCTAGGAATAAGGATATTCAGTACATGTAATACTAGCACATTGCAGTAATATTGGCAATTCAAAGGACTATAGGCAAATATGACCGAGTAGGATAGGATTATGTATCAGAGTTAACGTTAGCTGCAAACATTATAGGACAGAGAACATTAAGTGCTATCTGAATATTACCCAAATAAAACATATTGTGACACTGGACACTGACAACATCATATTAGGTATTTCCAAAATATATACTCAGTTTTAGCTCCGTGACCTTAATAACGGAAGTAGAATATAATATAACAGACTCGGCACCTCTATCAAATTGTAAACATGTGCAAAACATTGTATAGAAGAGAGAGCAACTCTAGAAGGCATTGGGAGGACTGAGCACACTGTATTAAAATTAACACTATATAATAATAAGTGATATTTGGCTAGAAGAGTGTCTCTAGGGATTAGCTTAGGTAGGACAAGATAACTATTACTTGAAGTATACACAAAAAACAAAACAAGAAAACAGAAAAAAAAAGAAACATGTAAATATGAATCGTGCTCATAGCACAAAGTATAGTCTCCTAATTCTCAGAAAGGTGACTTAGCATGTAGAGAACCATCTATTGTAAGATGGAGAACTACATCAAGTATAGGTTGGAATCTCTAAAGTAGTTCCTCTAATAACCACTATTGCAGAAAATTATGTTCACACATATATATATGCTTTTAAACTTTAACATAATTAGGCTGGTTATATTAATGTCTCTTGACTGGAAAATGTGAAAACTTAGATAGGATATATGGGACTATATAAACTAAAAATATATGTATAAGATAAACATCGTACACTGAAGCAAAAAAAAACAAAGCAATTTGTGCAAATACATAAACTCAATAAGACACTCAAATATCTGCAGTAGTATCCAGGCTTCCATATTAAAGTCAACTAACATCATAGCAGGTCTGTCACTTTACTATTACCCAAGGCAGTCTGTCGATGGTAAAGTAAAAAGGGTCACTAAAGACCTACGTGGTATTGCTGCAGGAGAAAGAAAAAAAAAACTATTTTACCCAGGGAGCTGTAATACTTGGTATCCGTTTATTAATACAGTCCGCTGAAGCCTAATGGAGATTGTGGTGTTAAACTTTCTACCCCACTCCAGTTTCTGGGTCAGCAGGAGTATTCCCAAGAGGTAAGGAGAAAAGTGACACGAGCACTGCATCTCTCGGGCTCAACTTTGGAAGATCCGTAGGTGAGGGATAATGTGTGGGCTCTGATGCACGCAGATCAGGAGCTTCCTCCTTAGGAAAACTCAATGCGCCTCTTATGCCTGACAGTTCACTGGGGTCCACGTTTTCCTGTATAGTCAGCAGGAAGGGGTCTGCAAAGTGTGTTCTGGTGCAAACAACTAGGGCTCCAGTCGTGTGGTTTAAGGTTCTCTCTGTAACGCTTAAGACATCTGGTGCCGTCAGTAGCGCTACTTGTTCTACCCTGTAGCTCCGAAGGCCAGGAGCCGCCTGCAAGTCATTATCATGATCCGTCATATCTCCGGTCTCTGTGCCTTGCGGGTCTTGGGCGGGTATAGAGTTCGTGATAGTGATAGGTAGAGACAACTCCGTTGGCTGACTATTTATAATACCCACAAGTATTGAGGGAGTAGTTTCCCGAGCGGTCTCCTGATGTTCGACAGCCGGTCTCTCCTTAAGGTCGTTATTGTTACCTGTCAGCATATGGTCAGTGCGCCGAAACTCCTGGATTGTTAGGGAAGTAAGAAGCGATAGAATATCATCCTTCATATCTTGAAAGTGCTTCTCCAAGAGTAGTTGTGTACGTTGCTCCCAAGTTTGTAAGGCCTCCATGTTGGCCGTATCTGTAAAGTGTATATATTATTCGGCACCTCCACGTGGCGTATGTGAAGAGGGTATACTAGCGATAAATCCCCTATACGGCACTCTTTCCCTCTCTTAGAGCTTGGGATAGTCAGCATGAACTTCCAGAGAAATAGTAGTAAAGTCTAGATCCTTTTAATCCAATATATAGGCAATTTATATAATTATGGCCTAGGACCTCAGGGAACATGCGACTGACTCTATCGGCTGCTGGCTCCGCCCCCGAACTACTGACTTTTAAATGCGGTACCAGTCTTGACAGGAGAGGCTGTACCGCTCACTTTTTTGCAGACTCGTAATACCGGTGTTATGCAAGTCCCTTTGAAAATATAGGATACGCGGTATAGAGGAAGCTGGTTTCCGGTGGGAGGAGCTGATCTGGAGCAGAGCACGCTGAGCTTTGGCGTGCCGCATAGACAGCTTGTGAAACAGCTTTTTTTTCTTCCCCCCTGGCTTCATCTCCCGTTGTTGATGCGATGTATGCATCCTAGGGAGTCGGGCAGTTACATCTAAGCCCTGGCAGGAAACCCGTTAGAGCTATAGGCTCCGTTGCAAGAGCCGCAGGTGGCCTCATCGCAAGGAAAGTTCACACTATTGGGACCTTCTCTTCTACTGGCCGTACTAGAGGGACGCGGTTCCTCACTTATTAACTATTTGCACCCTGGTAGTGCTGGACACTAAGCCCGTTACATTTATGTGTCCGAAAATAATATCCTGCATATTCTTAAATACCCTGCTCACCATAAGTTGCCTGTTGCCCTCCGGAGTAGAGCAAGTACATTTGAAGCCTCTAATTCCACTGTGTATAGCGGCCCTGCTGTGGAGCGGATTTGCTTCCTAGGGCCCGAATTTTCTTAACCTAAACAGCAGTGTGCAGCAGGCGACTCAATCTATCTGAAGGAAGAAAAGGAGCAAAGTTTGATACCCGCCGTTTTGAGCACTGTGCTCTCTGGATAAAGCCGCTAAACTTGCTATCACGCTATTTTGAAAATCAACTACTACTACAACGTTGGCGACAGCAGAGCCAGCTCTTTCTAGAAACCGCAACAGGGTCTATTGCAGTTGGCATTCCACATTGGACCTGGCTAAAAAACCTGCTGACCGACCTCTTTACAATCTGGAAAGTGCAAGTATATTTGTCCTTTCATAAGGGCTTTTTATATGACTATCTGCATCATCTTTCTTTTTTGAATTAAAAGAACTGTGTCTTTCTCGCTGTTACTGGACTGTTGCTGTACAGTACTAACTTGATTTAAAGCACCTGCAATAAGTTGTTGAAGGCATATTCACTGAGTATTATTTGGATGTTGCTTTTCTTAAAGGCTCCCCAGAAGGGCTCTTTGCTATGAATATTTGCTCTGTCTTTTTTCCCTAAAGTAAAGAGAACTTTGACCACTTTGCTATTGCTGGTCTGTGGCTGCACGGCATTAGCGTGGGTCCAAGTAATTGTGATAACATCTAAGACATTTTAATACGCTGAATGTTAAATATTAATGTGGACAGTTCCAAAAGTCTGCTTGTTTTCTATATCTAGGCTTGTTAAAGATGTAAATATGTTATTTCAAATTAAGAGGTTAACATAGCAACAAGGCAAACGGATTAAAGAGTTTAAAAAGAGAGGCGGGCCTAGCTTTATGCAAAGATCTCCGGCCTAGTTATCTAAAATCTTGCTTATTAGGGCCTAAGACCTCTTACTGTAGTTTTTGGTGTGGAAAATCCTCTCTACTGTGAACCTGCTACTAGTATTCTATCAGATATATTTATATTTATCTTCATTTATATTTATATATAACTTTATCTTATGATTATACAAGTATTCTACCTATTGTGAAATAAATGTGATAACAAAAATCATAAAAGGAAAACCAAATAAAGTTCTGAATCAAGGATATGTCTGTGTCCTCTGGATGAGTTTTTCAGCTTGTTAGCATTCCTCAGTGAGATCCCATAAAAAAGGAAACAGAAAATTGCAACATAGTGTGAATCTGTAACGGCACTTTGAGGAAGTAGTTGTTTTGTAACAAATGACTACTCACATTTGTTGGAGCTTTTGACTAAGCTCAAGGATATGCGCACTCCCCCTTTATACTGATGGGAAAACAGTACACTAGGCAAAACTTGGATACAAATTTATTTTAAAATATATAAAAGCGTCACATAAGCCTTGATAACACCACAATGTAAGGGTACAAAAGCTATGCCAATTTATATATTTCCAATTGGGAAAATCAATATATTTATAACTCTAGCTGGGCGCAATATCTGGTGTCTTATCATCGCTACATAGATGACCTTTTCTTCATATGGTCAGGAAGTGAGAACCAATTACTTGAATTCATGGAATATTTGAAAACAAATGAGTTCAAAGTAGCTCTAACTTGGAATTATAGTCAAACCAAGGTAGAATTTTTAGACCTTGAAATATACATTGAGAATGAAATGTTGAAGTCGAAAAACTTTTTTAAAAGCATAGACGTAAACAATTACATAAGCCTCGAAAGTTGTCATCAAAAACATTGGCTTAAAAATGTCCCTAAAGGTCAATTCGTTCGACTGAGGTCAGATTTATTAAAATATAAAATCAAAAATAAGAAATTCACTGATGATAAACTAGCAAATAGACTTATCTTCCAACATAGCACTCAGAGTGGAGAACTTAGGAACATCATACAAAAACACTGGGGAATTCTCACAAGAGATGCAGCATTAAATAATTTTTTAGGCGATGGACCTAACATAATTTTTAGAAAGGTTCCCAATCTTAAATTTCAACTATCCCAATGTATTAAAGAAGTAGACAACAACAAAGTAAAAAATTGGTTGCTACCATCTGAAATGGGTTTTAGAAAGTGTCAATTCTGCAATGCTTGCAAATTTATGAAAAAAACTCCAAAATTTTGTAAAAAAATTTTTCTGGAGATAACAAAAGGGAGTACAGTATAGATCAATTTATTACTTGCAATAGCAAAAACGTAATTTACATGTTACGATGCTCATGTAATTTAATCTATATAGGATGTACCTCTAGACTTCTAAAAATTAGGATGAATGAGCATATTTACAATATTGAAAAGGGTTATGCTAATCATACAGTATCATCTCACTTTGATAAAAAGCACAATAGAAATGTAAAGGATTTGGAATTTCTGGGCATTAGGAAATTAGAACAGAATTGGAAGGGAGGAGATACACAGAATAGATTGGGACAATTGGAAATGAAGTGGATCCATATTATGGATAGCTTCATACCCAATGGTCTTAATAAAGATTTTGAAATCCATCACTTTTTGTGAGTTATTTATAAGTACAGCTACGAAGGCTATAAAATCTATATATGTCTTTTTTCATAATTTTTTTTTTTTTTTATTTTAATAATTTTTTTTTTTAATTTTTTTTTACATTTTTTTTTTTTTTTAATTTGTAAAAAAATTTTTTAATTTTTAATTTTTTTTTACATTTTTTTAATTTTTTAAATTTTAAATATTTTTTTTTTTTTTTTTTTAATTTTTTTGTCCACACTTATATTGTCAGTGCTAGGTAGTTTTAGAATGTTTCACGAACTTATTTTCAATATATGGAACCCTAAATGTAAAATTAAACACATAGTTAGAAACAGTAACCTCAACATCCTATCATAACTTTTCAGCGCAAACACACATAAGTACAATATATGTTTTTAAACATGTTACATGCTAACAAATAAAATCTATTTTTGAAAACATTGTGACACAACTAGGTTTATGATAAGGCTAGTAGTTTAATTATGGTCCATAGGACATATAGTCAGTAACATCACTTAAACTAAAAAAGATATAACTAATACCTTCACAATAAGGGGTTAAAAAAACAAATACCTACATATATCATCAGTATAGACACTAATTGCACGCACAATGTGATTATGTTTTTTGAAGTTTTGCATATATGTATAATGCTATAACATTATAATGCATAATTTCCCAATTCTAGTTATCCATCTTAACATCTATGCATATATCAACAAAATGTATAAAACTGAAAGAAGTTGAAAAACATACTAGTTGTTTAATGATAAATTACCTAAATGCCAACTTCCAAAATGGAGGATGTAACCACAAACCTGGCAGAAACTCATCAATGGATTGTTTAAAAGGACTCTTGGGGGGCGGAGCCAACTACGAGACTGACTGGTCGCACAGGACCGGAGCTCCCGCTTACATACCACTATTTCAGCATAAAAAACCCCTCTGCTTTGCCTAGCTATTTAAATCCCCAGCCATAAAACCTTGGCTCATACCTCCCCTCCAACCCTCTGTGTTTATTTCACTATTATTCCCCCTGTAATCGCCCCATAGTAACTGCCTGAGGATCGCAACATCCCTATCCTGCTCCCTTGCTGATCACTAACAAGCAGGCGATACCGCGCTACAAAGCGCTATACAAATAGGTTGCCTCTCACCCGCTTGCTTTTCTCACCCGGTGACTTCGTCGGCAAGCTAGATTACGGGGATTCCCCGGCTCAACTTCACCTGGGACTTTAAAGATCTGCGGCGCCTCGGTAATAAAGCCCGCGAATGGCGGCCATTTTGGGACCTGCAGCCGCACTCTCCTAGGCGCTCAGAGAGAGAACTGACAGCACTGCTTCACCCGGAGCTCTCCTCACAAGCAATCGAACAGCAGTGGGGCTTTCTACACACAGCAGGGACCTGGGGGTCTTCACCCTTCTCAGGTAATTTTGTCTCACACACATACTCCCACAACTTTCCAACCGCTGCTCCCACTGTGTGAGCTTGTCTGAGACCCATATTAGAAGGTGTCAGCCCTCTTTCATAAACGCTTGAGGCATTGCATAAGCTCCTCAGCCCATAACACAGTCACATAGTTCCCTGCATATTTTGCATGAGCCTGCCCAAACTTTTCAACAGACTTGATATAGGGACTCTGTGCCCAGATCAGCATTTTGGCTCATAGACTGACCCCTGCAGCACTCCTGCCCTCAGCTCACATACGCACAAGTGCTGCTAAGAAGGTGAGGAGACTCTCCCATAATCTAACGCAGGACAAGCCCTTTTACAGCAGTTCCAGTATTCTAACTTTCAAGGCCTTATTAGCTTAACATTAAGCTCCAGTTTGCAGATACCACAATTTTTACTTCTCTGCTGCATACAAGCCTGAAATCCTATTGCTGATATTTAAACTTCAGGAGAGTCAGCTAGAAAGGCAAGACTTTATTTTCTACTTCAATTTCTCATAATCTGGGATATCACACCCTCCTGTGTGGAGAAGCTCACCAGAAAACAGACAATCCCTGCTGGTTTTGTCTGACAGTTGGCCCCCTCTCCCCCCTTTCCCGCAGGTACCTTGCTCTGCGGGTCATACCCACTTTCCCTTTCCCGGTCTCGCCCTGAGGTGGCACTGCCCCTGGAGAGGGGCCACTCTTAGTACATTATCAGAAGGCTACACGAAAACTCACCCTCATCACTGCAACCTATCATCTGGGCCTATTTTTTCATCAGGGATTTAGAACCGTGATGGAGGGCTGAGGCGCCATGATCTGGGAGTGATTGCCTACCGTGCCCCCAGCTATCAACTATATCAGGAACATATTCACTAAGGGACCAGGTGACTTCCCTCTTTCACTATGGCGCACTCAGCTAAAAGAAAGCCTAAGCATCAAGATAACCCTAAGAGAACTCTTACGGACCATTTCCACAGTAAACAGCTATCCGATCCAGATCTTTCAGATGAAGACTCTAGAGACTCTATAGCCCTGCCCTCTGAAAGTGCCAAATTAGATTCCTCCCACAGAGATAAAACAGCTCTTTCACAATCTACATTTCTTGAAACCATCAAAATCCTAACAGATAAAATGGACACTCACTACTCCTCTCTCAGACAGGAACTCCGCCAATCTGTAAGTGAATTGAAACGTGAAATTTCCTCACTAGGGGAGAGGACAGAGATCTTAGAAAAAAAGCACGAAGATCTAGCAACGGACCACTCCAATCTCCTGGCTTACTCACAAAGCCTTGCGGAGCAAATCTCTGATTTGGAGACCAAAATGGCAGACATTGAGGATAGGTCTCGCCATAATAATCTTAGGATTAGAGGCATCCCCGAAGATATCTCCTCAACCGAATTACAGAATTATCTAATCACATTCTTCAAGGTCATCTTGAACACAACCTCTGAACAGGACCTATTGATTGATAGAGCGCACAGGGCCACACGCCCCCGCAACTCCACTGCTGACACCCCCAGGGATGTAATCCTGCGCCTACACTATTATACTACCAAAGAAAGAATCATGCGGGCCTCCTTTACTAACAAGCCTCTTAAGGAGCCCTATCAAAAGCTACAAATTTTCCCGGACCTTTCTCTGCACACACTTGCTAAAAGGAGAAACTTTCATCAGTTCACATTAGCCTTGAGGCAACGTAAAATCAAGTACAGATGGGGTTTCCCTGTTAAGCTGTTTGTTCAACATCAAGACCGCACACACACCATCTTGTCCATAGAACAGGGCATGAAGCTGCTTAATACCCTAGAACTCTCGGGAACTCCAGATCTTCCTCCCAAAACTCAGGGAAACATAAACAACCTTGATGCTTCAGCCCCAGCCTGGCGCCCTCAGAACTCAACTTCTTCAAGCACGGAATCAGAGAGGCCCTAATAATTTAGCAGACTCCTTCTGTCTACATCACAGCATTGGGGTCCTTGATTTCTGAACTGTTGCTTTATCTTGCAGCTTATGAGATACCTTCTTGAAGACTTGAGGAGCTTCGGAGTGCACTCACGGGTACATATCTTACTCTTTTCTCACTCCTGAACTCTCCCTCTCCCTTTACAAAACTGCCTCCTTTGACGACCTTCAATCAGGTAAGCCGGGAGCTCATGTACGGGTACATATCTTACTCTATTTTTAGCTCCCGGCCTGGCCCCTTCATGTTTCAAAGTTAGATTTCTATTCTACGTATATAATGTTATATATCATTGTGGTTTATTTCTTGTTATGTCTCTTTATCTTTTTTGCATGATTTATTGCTTCCTTTACAGGTCTTATTCATATGAAAAATTGTAGCACTTCTCATGTTCATGAATAGGTAACCAACATGATGGACTCTAACTAGATTGGGTTGATGCTTAGTTATTAACATTTTACAATATGTTTTATTTTCTAGGTTCATACTAAGTTGATTTAATAAGAAATGTCCGTACTTTTGTTCACATTGACTCTCCTTTCCTTACCTGTATAGGAACAGCCTATGATGTATTTTTTTTTCTTTTGTGCCACATCACCTCATACACAAATCTATTCCACATTATTCTACCCACCAGCCTCCCTTGCTGGTACACCTTTCACTAGCAGCCATATCCTTATTCACCCTTCCTATATATTCCAACCAGGATCTCACCCTCTTTAGACTCATATAATTATTCTGCCTTATGTTCCTGTCCTATTAACCCATCACTAATGACTGGGGGTACGTGGTGCATTTCACTCCCCTGCTCCTTGACACCTCTTACCTTGCTATTTTTCCAGCCCATGCACCTCTCCTCATCACACGCTCCTGCCGGAAACCCCCACCTATATCTTTCCTACCCTCTGACTAATCTCTCCACTCACTCTGTGGGTGGCACACTCTTGGCTCCGCCCCCCCCCTCTATTCATACCATACGCATACATATACCTATTATTGTTCCAAATACTCTCTCATGAACCGTCACTCTCTCTTGCTGAACTAATTTCCCCTCCCTCTCTGCTTTTTTTTAACCAAAGCGGCTCTGGACCACTGCCTCCCCCCTTCCCCTAATATCTTAATAATTACCTGTCTGCGCAAGTAACCTAAATCTTTGCATATTCTTCTCTATCTCAACACTTTTCAGTTATTGATAACGGAAACGGATCTAGTACCCCTCCTATTCCTCCTCCCTACCCAGATATCCCTCCCCCCTTCCCCCCCCCCCTTTTTTTTTTTCTTCTTTCCTTTCTCCATGGAGGGACTACACTTCCTTACCCTGAACGTACAGGGATTGAACTCCCCAACGAAGTGCAGCCTTCTCTTTACCCTCCTACATAAAAAGCATGTAGACATAGCATTCATCCAGGAGACCCACTGGACTCACGCTCCGGAGATCTCCCACACGTCCAGACAATTCCCCACACTCCTAGAAGCCACATACTCCTCCAAGTCACGGGGCATCGCCATATACATAGGTAAAAATGTTACTTATGTCCCGATCTACACTGAATCTGACCCCCATTCAAGGTTTATCATTGCCATCTGTAAATTGAATTCCCATTTAGTCACCTTGCTTAATATTTACGCTCCAAATACCAAGCAAATTAAATTTCTTAGGAAGCTACTCCAGGAAGTAACAGTAATTAGACAAGGAGACCTTATCCTAGGGGGAGATTATAATCTGTTGTGGGACATTAAACTAGATAGAACAGGACCCCCACTTTCTAGTAATGATAGAGCTATCCACTCCCTTTCCTCTGCATTCCAACTCCTTATGGCACAGTATGATCTATATGACGCATGGCGCGCAATACACCCACGGGGAAGAGAGTACACATTCTACTCCCACCCGCACAAATCACACACACGAATTGATTACTTCTTCACTCATGCACACCTCATCGAAAATATCCACTCCATATTCATCACCACGGTCTCTTGGTCTGATCATGACTCTTTGCAACTACATATAGGCCCGCCCGTGAGCCCCCCCCGGACTATGGTGCATGTGAGACTGGACTATTACAGACCCACTACTTAAGACCGCTCTTCAGTCTCATATAACAGTCTTTCTTGCCCTTAACGATGATAACCAGACCTCCACACAGATCCTATGGGCCACACTGAAGGCAGTAATGAGAGGTCATCTCATTCGGTTTGAAACCGAGGCCCGTTTACACTCCACAGCCACTCTATCTACTCTAACCATCCAACTTCGTAAGCTTAAGACTGCACTCTCCCACGCCTACTCTCCCGATATAAATGATGAAATTACAAAAATCTCGAAACAAATCCAAACTCTGGAACTTAAAAAAACACAAAATATGATGGAAAATTTTTAAAAAATATATTATTATCAGGGCAATAAAGCCTCTACCCTCCTGGCCTCCAAACTTAGGAACCGAACTGCTCAAGCGAGAATAATGTCTATTCGGTCCCCCTTAGGGGTACATGTGTCAGCGCCGGCGGACATTGGTGACGCCTTCAACCACTACTATTCATCTCTATATAATATAGAGGCCAATTTAGAGACCTCAGCACGTACCCCTTCGGAAATCTCTGAATTTCTAATCTCTCTCTCTCTTCCTTCTCTCTCTGATGATGCTATTTCCTCCCTCACCAACCCGATAACGATAGAAGAAATCACAAACATTATTAGAGGCTTGAAATTGGGGAAAACCCCCGGGCCCTGATGGCTTTACTGCCAGATTCTACAAAACATTCCTCCCCCTTTTAGCCCCCATTCTCAGTAGATTCTTCCAGGAAATATTCACTGGAGCCCCCTTTAAAGCGGAGTTCCTGGAAGCGGTTATCATTACAATCTTGAAACCAGGTAAACCACCAGATCTCTGCAGCAGTTACCGCCCCATCTCATTGATTAATACCGATACTAAGATATATGCCAAGCTCTTGGCCACCAGAATTACGAATATAATTGCCCCCCTTATAGCCAATGACCAAGTTGGATTCGTTCCAAATAGGGAGGGCTCAGACGCAACTAGACGAATTCTAGATGTCCTGTACGTAGCAGGTGGGGAACCCACCCCCTTCCTGGCCCTGTCTCTGGACGCTGAGAAAGCCTTTGACAGGGTCAGGTGGGATTATCTGTGGGAAACTTTGAGTGCCTTTCAATTTCCTCCGACATTTATCTCTGCAATTAAAGCCCTCTACAACAATCCCTCGGCTGTTGTCCGTGGGGTTGGGTTTCAATCTCCCAGACTCACGATTTCGAATGGTACTAGACAGGGTTGCCCCTTGTCCCCCCTCCTATTCGCTTTGGCCATAGAACCCCTAGCCCAATCCATTCGACTAAACCCCACAGTTAGAGGCCTTTCCATCGGCACTTACACTCATAAAATTTCCCTTTACGCGGATGATATTACCCTATTTCTGACTTCTCCTAAGGATTCCCTCCCAGCAGTTTTCACCATCCTACAACAGTTTGGAGACTTGAGCTTCTACAAGCTAAATGTAGCCAAAACGGAGGCCTTACCCATAAATTTCTCCTCGGAAGACCTAACTTCCCTTCAGTCAGCGTATCACTTTCAATGGAAAACTACTTCCCTTAAGATTTTAGGGATTCATCTTGGCCCAGATCCCTCTGTGGTCATAACCCTAAACTATTCAGACAGGCTTCCTGAATTCAGAAGACTCCTTGAGTCATGGGAGTTTAGGGAGATTTCTTGGACGGGGCGTATCGCCGCAGTAAAGATGTCCTTCCTCCCTAAGATCACTTATCTTTTTAGATCCATCCCATATAATATCCCTAGATCGCTCCTTAACAGGTTTCAAAGTCTGATCACTGCCTATGTGTGGAGAGACCGAAGACCTAGAACCTCTGGGCGCACTTTGGAAAAACCAGTTTCACAGGGTGGCCTAGCTCTACCAAACATGATCACCTACTATAATGCTGCCAGATTATCCCATATTCTCCTCTGGAATGACCCTGACAGACAACTTGGCTGGTTCACTCTTGAGACCGCCCTATTGCCCCTAGGCTTATCCCTTTCTGATCTTCCTTGGATCCCTCTTCACCATAGACATGACATAATCATCATACACCCCATCTTCAAACATGCATTGCAGTTCTGGGACCAGATGAGACATAACCCTGCTATCGCCCCATATCCCTCCCCCATACTTACAATCTCGGCTGCACTCTATTGCTTACCTGACTCTCACCATGACCTCTGGCCACAACTACACTCACTTCTAGTAACAGACTTCTACGACAATGGCAATTGGCTCCCTCACTCCGAAGTCTGTATAAAATTTCACCTTCCTCCTAAGCTCAGATTCGAAGGATTTCGACTGAGCACGCGCTTACGTACCTGGGGTTACCCAAAACGGTCATTACGGCCCAAAACGATCTGGGAAAGAGCCTGGCAGGGGGCCCATAGTCTTAAATATCTCCTTTCTTTCCACTATAACCTCCTTACTAATTCACTCCCTCCTCACAAAATTCCACAACAACTGGCTTGGGAGAAAGAAATTGGGTTCTCTGTAACTATAGATATTTGGCATAACAGAATTGAGATGACTAGGAAACTCCTTCACTGCGCCACGCTTTGGGAGCTCCATTATAAAATATTAGTTCGATGGCATTTAGTCCCAGTTACCCTACACAGAATATACCAGTCACAATCTCCTAGTTGCTGGAGAAACTGTAGAGGTAATGGTACAGCATTACACATATGGTTGACTTGTCCAGTCATCCAAACCTTTTGGGGAGACATATACTCACTCCTTCAGTGACTTGGTCTCACCCCCCCCGTACCCCAGAAGTAGCCTTACTTCACATGCAGATGCCGAACCTCTCCCCCTCCGGAGAGGCTCTCTCGATTTACATACTAATGGCTACGAAACTTGCATTGGCCAGAGCCTGGAAGGAGGAAAGACCTCCCTCTCTCTCCCAGGTGATTTCCACGATACATTTCATTGGACAAATGGAACAGTATTCTTACAAAGCCCTAGATAAATTAGACTCCTTTCATGCCATTTGGCTCCCTTGGAGCATTAGGTTTCCGAATTGGAACATAAGCCCCCAGCTGCTACATTGAGCTACCTCCCTCCCCCTCCTGGAGTATATATAATTTAGTCCCCCCTTTAATTTTTTTTTTTATCTTTCCCTGTCCCTGCTCCCTCCCTTCTCCTCTCTTAACTCTTCCTCACACTCACACCATATCCGCTCCGTCCAGCCTACCCTCTCAGAACCAAAGATATTAGTACTGTCACTCCACTTACTGCAGACATAGCCACTTACTTTATTATTCCTAAAAAACCCTCATTGAAAAGAGACAAGATGTTATGTATGTTTTGCCTATTTCTTTGCTTGACTGCTGTATTGTATTTCTATTGTATGTTCACTAGCCTAGGTCATTGTAGACCTCATTATACTGTTGCCAAGGCATTACTATGTTAATTGAAAGTCTGTCTCAATAAAAATTTTTGAATAAAAAAAAAAAAAAAAAAAAGGACTCTTGGACATGCGCACTATCATTCCTTGACAAAGCATACCAGCGAAACGTACGTCGGAACTGAACTGTTCTATATTGAGTTTTATCGCGTCTATACACTAGCCAGGACACCTGGGGGCTTAGCGCTATTGTCTTGCTACTAAAGAGGTTTTGGTTTCGGCGGTCACACTCCTGCTGATCTATTTACCTCTTTGCAAGTCTGGCGATTTGAAGCATTTGTTACAGCATATCTGCTTTTGTACCCTTACATTGTGGTGTTATCAAGGCTTATGTGACGCTTTTATATATTTTAAAATAAATTTGTATCCAAGTTTTGCCTAGTGTACTGTTTTCCCATCAGTATAAAGGGGGAGTGCGCATATCCTTGAACTTAGTCGAAAGCTCCAACAAATGTGAGTAGTCATTTGTTACAAAACAACTACTTCCTCAAAGTGTCGTTACAGATTCACACTATGTTGCATTTTCTGTTTCCTTTTTTATGGGATCTTACTGAGGAATGCTAACAAGCTGAAAAACTCATCCAGAGGACACAGACATATCCTTGATTCAGAACTTTATTTGGTTTTCCTTTTATGATTTTTGTTATCACATTTATTTCACATTTTTTTCTTTTTGATATTCGGTATATTTATTGTAATTCTACCTATTGTGCTAGGTCTGCTATTTTAAGAATTATAGATATAAGGTTTTTCAGGTATTGACAAACTAAATAGAGAGACATTTAACATATTGGCTTTTGTGTAATATACTATAAAACTTGGTTTTTGTCTTAGAATATATGCTTGCCTCTTCCCCTTTACACTATCTCACAGTATATGCACTGATTAACTTATCCCTTTTGTATTCTTTGTTTGTAAATTTTAACACGTAGACATTTTCACTTATTTATTTGTTTACACAGGCACTACACGCATAGATAGGCGCTAACTGCCCCGATTTTCCCTTTTTTTTTTCTCTCTTTATTTTTCCTTTGCACTTTATACACTACCCTCACACAATAGAATATCCACCAAGGGAAGAAGCATGTGGTATATATGGACAAATATATTACGGCTTCTAAAAATAACTCGCCCAATATGCCAGTTAAAAATAAAGACAGGAAAATACGTGTCTCAGATATTCAGCCTGAACTAGTTAAAGAGTCTTTATCTGCTAAAACTGATATACAGCAGATGGTAAACCAGTTGTCAGAAATGTTATTACCTCAATTTGAGTTGCTACAGTCTCAGATGGCTAACTTGACAGCGGAGCTAAGGCAATTCTCAGATAGGATCAATGAGGTTGAAAATAGAGTCTCTGAAACAGAGGATGCTATAGTCAAGCAACTCAACTTTCAGACCATAATAAATATATAAAAAATGTACAGGATCGTATAACAGATCTTGAGGACCGCTCTCGTCGTAATAATTTAAAATTGTGGGTTTACCAGAGTCCAGTGAATTTACTGACCTTTTACATTTTGCTTCTATATCTCTCCCGCAAATATTAGGGGCGCAACAACAGAATACTCCTCTGTTGATTGAAAGAGCACACAGAGTAGGCCCTCAGAGGAAACTGCTGAATGGATCAAATAAGTGTAGACCAGTCATGATTAAATTTCAAAATTATCAAGATAAAATGACACTTTTAAGATCTTATCGTAAAATTGGCTTAGTGCAGATAGGGGAAGCCAAAATCCTGATTTTTCAGGATTACTCCAGTGAAACTTCTCAAAGAAGGAAAATTATGGCACCCTTCTGCACCAAGTTAATTAATGCAGGATACAAAGCTAGGCTAATTTACCCAGCCAAAATAATAATAGAAGATCAGGACACTACACATATCTTGTTAACCGAACAAGAAGCTAGACAATTCTGTATTGAATCAAAAATTAGCTTATAGACAAGGGAACAAATTAAAAGCTGTAAACATTTTTTTGGATCCCTTGAGATGTTGCTATCTGCTATACAAAATTTTGTTTTTAGTAAAAAAAAATTTTTTATCTCTCTTTCTCTCTCTTTTCCTTTGCTTCTCATCCTTGTCTCCTTTTTCATATCCGATATAAAAGCATGAAGAGTAGGAGAAATGCTTAAATGTGTCTCGTGGAATATAGGTGGAATAAATTCCCCTATCAAAAGAAAGCTGGTCATTAAACAACTAGGTAAACATAAACCGGATCTCGCTTTCTTACAAGAAACACATCTTAAGGCTATAGAAGTAAACAAACTTAAATCAAAGTGAGTGGGCCATGTGATTGCTTCCTCATGTAATAGGAAGAGGAGAGGGGTAGCTATGTTGTTCAATAAAGATTTATCTTATAAAATTTTGAAACATATTTCTGATAAAGAGGACAGATGGCTTCTGGTTGAGATTGAGATAGGGAACACTAAATATATTTTTTGCAATATATACGCACCAAATATTGGACAAAATCTGATTCTTGTAGGAGATTTTAATCTTATTCCAACCTCGTCTCTAGATAGACGTACTCCAAATAATTCTAAATTTTCTAATGTCAAGGCCAAAATATTCCGTCAGATTTGTAATAATTTAAAGGTCCATGATATATGGCGTATTAAACACCCGGACTCCCAATTATTTTCTTGTGAGTCTAAATCTTATAGAGCGCTATCTAGAATAGACTTCTTTTTAATCTCTAGTGTCATGCTGGCGATGGACATTGATACCCATATTGCTGATATAGTGATCTCAGATCACGCTGTTATAGCGACTAAGAATACTACTACTACTAACTTTGTAAATAATTTTTTCTTCCCTAACTATTTATCTCAGGACAAAAAGTTTGCTGACTGGCTAGGCCAGAAATGGCGAGAGTACCAATTTTTTAATAGAGAGTATCTAGACAAAATAGAGATTTACTGGGAATCTGCCAAGGCTTACCTTAAAGGTGAAATTAAAGCCTATATGGTAAAAAGGAAAAAACAGATTCATGCTCGTGAAATACAGTTGGCTAATCAACGTAGCAACTCTTATAAAAGCTATATTAATAATACCTCTAAATCCCAGTGGGATAAATATCAGAAGGCTAAACAGGAATATGATCTCTTTTTTAAGGAGAAAACTTTAAGGGAAGATATTAAAATTAATGCCAAGTACAGCGGACAATTTGGCAGGTCAGCCAAATTTTTGGCCAGATTAAACAAGGCCAGGAAAAAGAACAATATAATTGAAGCCATTAGGGTTGGCCAAGATAGATGTTCAGATTCATCAGAGATTAAAGAGATTCTTCATAAATATTTTCAGAATATATATGCGGCGAATGAGATTAATTTTGAAAATAAAGATGTTTTCTGGAATATGGTTGAAACTCCTAAAATCTCTTTGGCTTTTTTAGAAATCCTAAATAGTCCTATCACTCTAGAAGAAGTAGGTGAGGCAATAGACTATGCCAAGTTGAATAAAGTTCCTGGCCCTGATCAGCTCACATCAGAATTTTATAAAACTATTCAAAGTGATATACTTCCTATTCTGGTTAAATTATTCAATGAATATTTCATAGCTGGGAAGTCCATGTCGGAATACTTCTCGGCGTCGGCGGTTACTCTAATATTAAAGAAAGGTAAAGATCCTCTTGACCCATCTTCTTACAGGCCTATATCACTCTTAAATGTAGACTATAAATTACTTACTTCTATAATGGCCAAAAGACTTAAATCTGGTATAGGACAAATTATACATGAGGACCAATCTGGCTTTATGCCTGGGAGATCCTCTATCAGAAATATGCGCCGTGTTACTACTGTATTGGAATATTTCTGGTATAATTTGCAGGATAATGATCAAGGTTCAAAACAAGACTATGCATTGTTAACCGCCGACGCCGAGAAGGCTTTTGACTCAGTTACATGGGATCATCTATATACTGCCCTTGATAGATTTGGATTTAAAGGGAACTTTCTCTAATTAATAAGGTCCATTTACAACTCACCTACTTTGTATGTCTTAGTTAATGGTGCTCCAACTCCTAGGTTTCATATTCATAAAGGAACCAGACAGGGTTGCCCCCTGTCTCCCCTCTTATTTAATATTGCTATAGAGCCCCTTGCAATCCTACTGAGAGATACTATATCAGGCATAGAAATTGGAGATCAACGAATGGTCTTATCACTCTACGCTGATGACCTGCTACTATTTTTACAAGATACTAAAATCAGCATCCCTCTTGTTTTAAATACGTTCAAACAATTTAGTTCTTTCTCGGGATATAAATTAAACTTAAGCAAGTCTGAAATTCTGTGGATACATCAGAATAAAGATAGCTGTAGGGAACATCCTTTGCAGGTGGCAGAAAGTATTAAATACCTAGGAATAAATTTACACAGAAATCCCAATTTCTGGTACGCTAATAATTTTTCTGCTTTTTTTGCAAACGCCTCTGAGAAATTAAACAGATGGGTCCTGTTCCCTATCTCTCTCTCGGCCAGAGTCATGTTAATTAAGTCTATCCTCTTTCCACAATTAGTCTACCTCCTCCAAAATCTTCCTGTTTTTATTTCTAATAAAGATCTAAGGCTTTTTAATAAGAATTGTTCATCTTTTGTTTGGAATAGGAAAAGGCATTACTTATCTAGAACTAAACTATTCCAGCTATCAGAATATGGATATGGATTTGCCCTCCCAGATATAAAATGGTGCTTTGCTTGTGACTGGATTACAGATACTAATTATTTCACAAATTCTTTAATGGAAAAACAGATGGTTGCCCCTCTCTCTCTCAAAGCCATTATCCATTGCCCAATGACACAATTACCAAAACATATTAAAAGGTTATCGGTTATCGGTAACGTGGTCTTAGCTTGGCAAAAACTATGTACTGTACTAGACATAAATTACCGTATATCATCATATCTTCCTATCAGAGGTAACAATCTCTTCCCGCCAGGTCTGACATCAAGAATTTTTACAAAGTGGGAGGAAAAAGGTTTAATTTATATTTCTCAAGCTCTCGATAATGAATGCATAGTTAGAACATTTGAATCTATTCTTCAAGAATATAATTTATCAAATCAAAACTTTTATGCATATTTGCAACTTAGACATTTTATAAACGGATTACCAAATATTAGACAAGACTTTAGAAAATTTGGTAAGCTTGAAGATTATATTAATCTACATAAAAATGGCATTCATACCATCTCGTTAATATATAACATTCTAATGTCGAAACAAGGACAATTGGGGTTGGAAACTCTAGCTGGTTCTTGGAGATTCGATTTTCAAGAAATAACAGCAGAAAAAATTAATCTTAGTATTAAGCGGGTAAGAGAGGCCAGAATCCCTACCTCCTGGAAAGAATCTCATATCAAATTAATTAACAACTCATATATCACACCGAGAATATTAGCTAAATGGACAGGTAATAAATCGGCTAATTGTTTTAAGTGTAAAAAAATGGAGGCTGATCTCCTCCACTGTTTCTGGTCTTGCCCTAAAATTAGGCATTAGTGTCCTACTGGGTTTCTAAAGTTCTACATGAAAATGTATCATTAGATATATATCAGGTTTTTTTCTTAATTAATGAGACTAATACTACATCTCACAAATCTATTGATACTTTGATCTTGTTAGGACATAATTTAATTCTTAGATATTGGAAGAAGAAGATCGCCCCTCCGTTTGGTCTATTTAAACAAGCCGTGTTCTCACAAATAATGTTTGAACAATTAAACATCAATTCGCTCTTAGAGAATCAGATCAAAAGTTTCTTTGATAAATGGCTTACTTTAATTTTAGAGCAATCTAATAATTTGCAATATGCATTAACCAAATACTTTCATAAATCAGACTTTTTTGGAACTTTGATCTTGAATAATATATTTCCCCATTCTTGGTATTAATGATATATCTCCACGTTGGTAAGATAGGGATGTGAAATAGGAGGCAATGGACCCCTTTTTCTTGCTTCTTTTTTTTTCTTCTTTCCCCCCTTTTTTTTTTTTTTTTGTTTGTCTTGTTTGATTTGTGTTTTTGTTTCTACTATGTTATTTTAGGTAAATAGGAAAATGGCACAACTGTACAATAACAAAGAGTATGACTTTGGGAAGCATATGGTAGTAATTTCTCTAATATATGATTGTGTGGATTCTCTGAATTAAGAACGATTTAAGTAATGATTGCTAATTTTTGGTTGATATATTGTATTTTGATTGATAACTATTCTTTTTTTTCTTTCTGTTAAACAAGAAATCCACCTATACGACAAATCTGTATATGTTAAATTGTACTTTGTGCTTGGAGATAAATAAATGATTTAAAAAAAAAAGAAAATATAGGATATTAATTTAAGTAAGTGGATTTGCAGTATTAACGAGTCTGGCCAAAAAAGTGAGCGTTAGGAAAAAAGCAGCGTTAGGACCTCTTAACGCTGCTTTTTTACCCTAATGCAAGACTCGTAATCTAGATGAATATGTGTTAAAATATAAACCACCAAATAAATTATTCCAAACAAAGAAAAGTTAAATTGTGAGTGTGTTACTGCTACACCGTAAGTGTTACAGTGAATCTAGCAGATAGAACACATATATATTAGTGAACAAAATGTACAATGAAAACACAATAATCCCTGTTGGAATTCGAACCACTATTCATAATGGAGAAAAATCTAAATGTACATTGTTTTAGACCATTACATCATAATGCAAACAGTCAAACACATACATATCATAAAGAATTCAATAAAGTGATCTATAAAAATAAGAAAAAAAGGCATATTTATGGACGAATATAAATAGAGGATATACATTAGAATATCTAAATGTGTATAGTAATAAAAATATATTAATAAAACATACAAATATTCTATACATGATCAAACTGTTTAATCAGAAGTGAAAAAAGTATTAGCGCTGCGGAATCTGTTGGCGCTCTACAAATAACCGATAATAATAATAATAATAATAATAATATTAGGTTCATGTAATACGACTACTCCATATGAAATATTAAGGCTTTAAGGGTATGAAACACGTACCAAATGATCATAACCAGAGAGACATTGGGTGAATCCAAAAAGGTTCCAATAGGATAAGATAATACATAATTTAATGAACTCTTTAAAGTGAACAGGGAGAGAACTAGGAAGACAAAACTAATAGGTAGTGATTCTTATATCTACATATAGGCTAGGGATATAAACCCTTCACTTTTATAGGAAATTATATAATTTAAATTCCTTATTCAGCCCATTGGGTATGAATAAATAAAGATTAAAAATCCACTTCATTTCAGATTTGCCTAATGCATTTGATAGATCTTCCAATCTCCAATGGGGTTCTAATTTCTTGATGCCTATATATTTCATTATACACTTAGGGTCATAGTTATGTACTATTTTACAGTGCTCAGACACTGTATGTAGGTCATATCCTTTCTATATCTTGTTAACGTGTTCTTGCAAACGTTTCAAAGGTTTTCTCGAGGTGCATCCTACATATTGTAAGTGGCATGAGCATTCCAAAAGATAGACTACATTTTTCGAATGGCATGTTATAAGCTGTTCTATTGTTTAGCTTTTTTAAAAATTAGAAGCTTTAAATCCTGTTATAGTTTTATCTTGTGTACAGAATTTTTTACACCCCATGCAGAAGCCACATTTTATAAAACCCTTAACATCTCTATTTAACCAAGTTTTAGGTTCTTCCCTTAAAAAGCTATGTCGGGGGGCGGAGCTAGCTCAGGAGCCGAGCGGTTGCATCTTACTATAGCTCCGTGCTAAATCATATTTTAACCTAATACTTTGGCCACTCGGTTGGAATATAAGCCTAACTGTTGTTATCCAGACAAACTGACCTCAAATAATCTTCCTGGAGGGATAAAACATTGCAATTTTGTATTGTGGCAGCCATCTTCCAGCCCACGTGTAGATCCACCGGCATAAAGGGAATATATAGAAAGCCACATGGACAGTGCAGATGTCCCGACCTCGGCTAGTGTTGTAACATAGACCACATATGGTAGGACAGACCAGCCTCCTTATATTCAACACCGCAACTCAATCGAAATACAACTAAGGAAACGACCCTCTTGCAAACCCTATGGCGCACTAACCACTGACAGAGCTAGAATACCCAGCAGCTTATTCCTCATCTTTGTACAGCCCTCCATGGAAATGAGAGCCAATATACCTCTTGAGCACCACTTGTACAGCACACACACACACACACATATACATATATATATATATATATATATATATACACATACACACACACATATATATATATATATATATATATATATATATATATATATATATATATATATATATATATATATATATAAATTACAATTAAGCCATCGGATAAAGGTGGAAATGTAGTGGTATTAAATACCAAAGATTATATTGATGAATTTGAAAGGCAGTTAAAAATAAAGACGCAATATAAACTCTTAAAATCTGATCCAACACAAAAATATAATGAACAGCTAAAATCTATACTTTCTAAGGCTTTGGAAGATAATTTGATCACTAAAAAAGAATTTCAATATCTTTATGTAAAATACCTTACAGTACCGACTTCTATACCATTCCAAAACTCCATAAAGGAAAAATCCCCCCCACCAGGGAGACCAATAGTTTCAGGCCAAGGTTCAATCACAGAAAATATCTCCCAATATGTGGATTTTTGTCTACGCCCATACCGACAAAATCTGCCATCATATATAAAGGACACATTGGATGTTCTTAAAAAGTTCGATGATATTACAGTTAAAGAAGATACAATTCTGGTAGCAATTGATGTAGAAATGCTATACTCTTCAATTCCACATAATCACGGAATTGAAGCATGCAAATTTTATTTGCAACAAAGAGGACCAACATATGAGAAGCATACAGCATTTGTCTTAGAATTACTTACATTTATTCTAGAATATAACTTCTTTATATTTAATGGCAAATATTATGAACAGATATTGGGCACAGCGATGGGGACATGCTGTGCCCCAACCTATGCCTGTTTATATTTAGGTAAATGGGAACAGGATTGTGTCCTGGATAATGAATTTAACCAGAATAACAGTATAGGCCTATGGTTAAGATTTCTAGATGACATTTTAGTTATCTGGGAAAATACGGAAGAAAATTTAATACAATTTATGAATAATTTGAACTCTAATAATTGGAATCTAAAATTCACATTTTCACAGGATAAATCAGCTATTTAATTTCTAGATTTAAATGTAATGATACTTCAAAATAAAATAGAAACATCCACATATAGGAAACCAACAGCAGGAAATACACTCCAACCCATAACAGTCATCATCCGCAAGCTTTAATAAATAATATACCCTATGGTCAATATTTAAGACTAAAGCGTAATTGTTCTGAAGAGGAGAAATATAGATTGGAAGCCAGGGACCTCAAAAATAGATTCAGAGAGAGAGGGTACCCGGATAAAACTTTAAAAATAGCCTATAACCGATCAAAACTTAAAACTAGGGAAAATCTACTATACAAGCATAATGAAAAGGATTCATTAAATTCAGGCCCTGTAAGATTCATAACAAACTATGGTCTAGATTTGGAGTTCGGCGGTAGCCGTCAAAACCAGCGTTAGAGGCTCCTAACGCTGGTTTTGGCCGCCCGCTGGTATTTGGAGTCAGTCATTAAAGGGTCTAACGCTCACTTTTCAGCCGCGACTTTTCCATACCGCAGATCCCCCTACGCCATTTGCGTATCCTATCTTTTCAATGGGATCTTCCTAACGCCGGTATTTAGAGTCGTTTCTGAAGTGAGCGTTAGAGCTCTAACGACAAAACTCCAGCCGCCTGAAAATAGCAGGAGTTAAGAGCTTTCTGGGCTAACGCCGGTTTATAAAGCTCTTAACTACTGTAGTCTAAAGTACACTAACACCCATAAACTACCTATGTACCCCTAAACCGAGCTCCCCCCACATCGCCGCCACTCGATTAAAATATTTTAACCCTTAATCTGCCGACCGCCACCTACGTTATACTTATGTACCCCTAATCTGCTGCCCCTAACCCCGCCGACCCCTGTATTACATTTATTAACCCCTAACCTGCCCCCCACAACGTCGCCACCAGCTACTTAAAATAATTAACCCCTAATCTTCCGACCACAAAGCGCCGCCACCTACGTTATCCCTATGTACCCCTAATCTGCTGCCCCTAACACCGCCGAACCCTATATTATATTTATTAACCCCTAATCTGCCCCCCTCAACGTCGCCGACACCTGCCTACACTTATTAACCCCTAATCTGCCGAGCGGACCGCACCGCTACTATAATAAAGTTATTAACCCCTAATCCGCCTCACTCCCGCCTCAATAACCCTATAATAAATAGTATTAACCCCTAATCTTCCCTCCCTAACATCGCCGACACCTACCTTCAATTATTAACCCCTAATCTGACGACCGGAGCTCATCGCTACTATAATAAATGGATTAACCCCTAAAGCTAAGTCTAACCCTAACACTAACACCCCCCTAACTTAAATATAATTTACATCTAACGAAATAAATTAACTCTTATTAAATAAATGATTCCTATTTAAAGCTAAATACTTACCTGTAAAATAAATCCTAATATAGCTACAATATAAATTATAATTATATTATAGCTATTTTAGGATTAATATTTATTTTACAGGCAACTTTGTAATTATTTTAACCAGGTACAATAGCTATTAAATAGTTACCTAGTTAAAATAATAACAAAATTACCTGTAAAATAAATCCTAACCTAAGATATAATTAAACCTAACACTACCCTATCAATACATTAATTAAATAAACTACCTACAATTACCTACAATTAACCTAACACTACACTATCAATAAATTAATTAAACACAATTCCTACAAATAAATACAATTAAATAAACTAGCTAAAGTACAAAAAATAAAAAAGAACTAAGTTACAAAAAATAAAAAAATATTTACAAACATAAGAAAAATATTACAACAATTTTAAACTAATTACACCTACTCTAAGCCCCCTAATAAAATAACAAAGCCCCCCAAAATAAAAAATTCCCTACCCTATTCTAAATTAAAAAAGTTACAAGCTCTTTTACCTTACCTTACCTTTGCGGGGCATGCCCCAAGAATTTCAGCTCTTTTGCCTGTAAAAAAAAACATACCATACCCCCCCCCCCAACATTACAACCCACCACCCACATACCCCTAATCTAACCCAAACCCCCCTTAAAGAAACCTAACACTAAGCCCCTGAAGATCTTCCTACCTTGTCTTCACCATCCAGGTATCACCAATCCGTCCTGGCTCCAACATCTTCATCCAACCCAAGCGGGGGTTGGCGATCCATCATCCGGTGGCTGAAGAGGTCCAGAAGAGGCTCCAAAGTCTTCCTCCTATCCGGCAAGAAGAGGACATCCGGACCGGCAAACATCTTCTCCAAGCGGCATCTTCGATCTTCTTCCATCCGGTGCGGAGCGGGTCCATCTTGAAGCAGGCGACGCGGATCCATCCTCTTCTTCCGTTGTCTCCCGACGAATGACGGTTCCTTTAAGGGACGCCATCCAAGATGGCGTCCCTCGAATTCCGATTGGCTGATAGGATTCTATCAGCCAATCGGAATTAAGGTAGGAATTTTCTGATTGGCTGATGGAATCAGCCAATCAGAATCAAGTTCAATCCGATTGGCTGATCCAATCAGCCAATCAGATTGAGCTCGCATTCTATTGGCTGTTCCGATCAGCCAATAGAATGCGAGCTCAATCTGATTGGCTGATTGGATCAGCCAATCGGATTGAACTTGATTCTGATTGGCTGATTCCATCAGCCAATCAGAAAATTCCTACCTTAATTCCGATTGGCTGATAGAATCCTATCAGCCAATCGGAATTCGAGGGACGCCATCTTGGATGACGTCCCTTAAAGGAACCGTCATTCGTCGGGAGACAACGGAAGAAGAGGATGGATCCGCGTCGCCTGCTTCAAGATGGACCCGCTCCGCACCGGATGGAAGAAGATCGAAGATGCCGCTTGGAGAAGATGTTTGCCGGTCCGGATGTCCTCTTCTTGCCGGATAGGAGGAAGACTTTGGAGCCTCTTCTGGACCTCTTCAGCCACCGGATGATGGATCGCCAACCCCCGCTTGGGTTGGATGAAGATGTTGGAGCCAGGACGGATCGGTGATACCTGGATGGTGAAGACAAGGTAGGAAGATCTTCAGGGGCTTAGTGTTAGGTTTCTTTAAGGGGGGTTTGGGTTAGATTAGGGGTATGTGGGTGGTGGGTTGTAATGTTGGGGGGGGGGTATGGTATGTTTTTTTTTACATGCAAAAGAGCTGAAATTCTTGGGGCATGCCCCGCAAAGGGCCCTGTTCAGGGCTGGTAAGGTAAAAGAGCTTTTAACTTTTTTAATTTAGAATAGGGTAGGGAATTTTTTATTTTGGGGGGCTTTGTTATTTTATTAGGGGGCTTAGAGTAGGTGTAATTAGTTTAAAATTGTTGTAATATTTTTCTTATGTTTGTAAATATTTTTTTATTTTTTGTAACTTAGTTCTTTTTTATTTTTTGTACTTTAGCTAGTTTATTTAATTGTATTTATTTGTAGGAATTGTGTTTAATTAATTTATTGATAGTGTAGTGTTAGGTTAATTGTAGGTAATTGTAGGTAGTTTATTTAATTAATGTATTGATAGGGTAGTGTTAGGTTTAATTATATCTTAGGTTAGGATTTATTTTACAGGTAAATTTGTTATTATTTTAACTAGGTAACTATTTAATAGCTATTGTACCTGGTTAAAATAATTACAAAGTTGCCTGTAAAATAAATATTAATCCTAAAATAGCTATAATATAATTATAATTTATATTGTAGCTATATTAGGGTTTATTTTACAGGTAAGTATTTAGCTTTAAATAGGAATAAGTTATTTAATAAGAGTTAATTTATTTCGTTAGATGTAAATTATATTTAAGTTAGGGGGGGTGTTAGTGTTAGGGTTAGACTTAGCTTTAGGGGTTAATACATTTATTAGAATAGCGGTGAGGTCCGCTCGGCAGATTAGGGGTTAATAAGTGTAGGCAGGTGTCGGCGACGTTGAGGGGGGCAGATTAGGGGTTAATAAATATAATATAGGGGTCGGCGATGTTAGGGGCTGCAGATTAGGGGTACATAGGGATAACGTAGGTTGCGGCGGTTTACGGAGCGGCAGATTAGGGGTTAAAAAAAATATGCAGGGGTCAGCGATAGCGGGGGCGGCAGATTAGGGGTTAATAAGTGTAAGGGTAGGGGTGTTTAGACTCAGGGTACATGTTAGAGTGTTAGGTGCAGACGTAGGAAGTGTTTCCCCATAGGAAACAATGGGGCTGCGTTAGGAGCTGAACGCTGCTTTTTTGCAGGTGTTAGGTTTTTTTACAGCTCAAACAGCCCCATTGTTTCCTATGGGAGAATCGTGCACGAGCACGTTTTTGAGGCTGGCCGCGTCCGTAAGCAACTCTGGTATCGAGAGTTGCATTTGCTGTAAAAATGCTCTACGCTCCTTTTTTGGAGCCTAACGCAGCATTTGTTTTAACTCTCGATACCAGAGTTAAATTTATGGTGCGGCCAGAAAAAAACCCGCGGAGCGTTAACAGCCCTTTTACCGCCAAACTCCAAATCTAGGCCTATAATAATAAATGGCAAACAACAAGAAGAATTCTAGAGAAACACTGGCATATTTTACAAGCTGAATCCTCCCTATCTGATATTATTGGAGATAAGCCATCTTTAACAGCAAGGAAAGCGAATAATTTAAAGGACAAACTAGTAAGGAGTCATCTTTCCTATAAACCCAAATCGTCTTGGTTGGAAAAATGGAGAAACAAAGATGGTAACTACAAATGTAGCCACTGTTCAGTCTGCCAGAATATGGCAACGGATAGTAGTTTTACTGATAAAGATGGTAAAAAACATAAAACCAAAGGTCATATATCTTGTGGTAGCGAAGGAATTGTATACATGCTGTTCTGTAAATGTCCCATGTTATATATAGGAAAA